>NC_060182.1:25351509-25451509 GCF_021184085.1 Oncorhynchus gorbuscha | reverse complement strand
TTGGAAGATTGTGTCCATGTGTGGTTGTGAAAGAGATGTGAATGGAATCTGTTGCTATGGGCGATAGCCCTAATTCAATCCCAAATTCCACTACCATTATCCCGAAACCTTTCCTCAAACCTGTCAACTATGTTTATAAAACTAGGGACTGGGGTTGGTTAGTGTTGATTGGATGAGATTACAAGACGTGATAGGATGAGGACGATGTTGGGGGCGGGTGATTGTAAATAGGAAGGAATTCTAGGAAAGCGGGATTTGATAGAACAAATGATTGTGAACAAGAAGGAGGCAGATATACTTTTATATTTGCAAGGCTTGATGATGGCTTGATTATCTCCTCATTCTTTAGACATAATTGTTCTGTTAATCCAAGACCCACTGCATTTGAATGTCGAACATCTATTCTACAGCATCATATAGCTCTCTGTGCTACTATAAATCACAAACAAAACATATCAGCCAAAACCAAGTGTTATATCAGACATGGTTCCATATCTAATGGTTTCTCTGCCTGAGGATATATGGTCCATTTATGTGTAGAATATATCTTTTCAATGACCTGCTGTAATATCATTTCATGTCTTTGGTGGTATGTTATTATAAATGTGACACTATAATTGCCAAAAATGTCCCCAGTGGTACCCCCAATATCCATCCTTACCCATGTTCCATCTATGTTTAGCTGCTCCAGTTATTTAGCTACTGGGCAGTTATTTTCTCACACAATTTATTATTGCAGTACCTTTAACTTGTACAGACATAGATTTTATTTTATTTATGACGATCATATTTCTTACTTTGTAATTTTGTGTGAGAGGATGTAATGTTTCCTATGGCCTGACTCTCCCACTGTGACAAAATGTGTTGAGAGAAAAGAAGGAGTGAGATGACGAGGAAAGACATTGATGTGATGATGAAGGGATAGAGAGAGTATGGGGGATTGTCTTTGTCAGTTACTTTATTCTGGGGTATGTGCTATCCAGTCAGCATGGGGGCAATTTGAAACGGCTGCTCCTCATTTACCATGGAAACCATCCAAGAGAAATGTTGCACATTAAAAAAAGAACTATTCCTAACAAGATGTGTTTTCTGTGAGTGACAGTTCCTGATGAAAACAAGTGTTAGCAGAGACCAGTTTTGACAGTTTGTTTCCGGAGGCTCTTCCCTCTCAGGTATTTTTATTTGCCAGGTGTCTTTTCATATTCAGAGATATCCCCCAGCCCATTTACAACAAAACTCCCCCTGATTCTGAGCAGCAATGAAAAGGAATACTAAAACAAAAATCACAAAAACCTGAAACTGTCAAACTGAGAAAATCATTGTCAGAACATAAGAGCAATACAAATGTAAAAATAAACAACCGTCAAATGATTTGATCGTGATCCTCAATGTCCTTGCTACTAGAGGACAGTCGTACCTCTTCCCCCATCTTCTTCATCTTAGCCTGATAGTATCTATTGTTTTTTGTTGGTTAGATTAACTGTACTGTCAGACATTCTGCTCTTTATAATAGAAGAACTTTCAGTTAATATTGAACTGTATTGACATTTTCATATGTATGATCATCATACAGAGAGGATTGTCTATGGAGATGTGCTCTAGCTGAGAAGACACATTATACCTCCCTGTGACTGTACAAATATAAGCCATTCTTACTAATCTGCTAGAGAACCAGTTCAGATTTAAGTATAGCTTTCGTATGACTGATGCCTTTAGTGAGGTCTAATGCTTTAATATTTAATAATTCATCCCAACTGTTACACCGAGAAGATTGGACAATCTTCTCAGGGTAACTGTTGAGATAATGGGACAATTCAGAGTACAATGCATTTCTCATCCCTGGATTGATGTACGTTTTCCGAGCCATATCTCGTTCGGCTTCGCGGTGTCTTGATCTACACAGGAAATCTGTCTGACCCTAGTGCAGCTGTAAGCAAGCAGGTCGGATCTACTGGCTACGTAAAGTAAGGTATTGAAAACAGGGGTCCCAATCTGTTTTTATTTGTATAAAATCAAACTTTTTTGGCGCATACAATATTTGTTTTTATTTTAGATTTTTTTTGGGGCTAATCTTTATCAAGGGTGCAAATAATTTTGGACTGACTATGTGTGTGAGCAGATGACACCACATCATTATATCATCTGAGGAAAACATATTATAAACTCAATGTGATGAGCTCATCATAGCAGAGTGTCAGCACAGAGTAGTGCTTCTACACCTGCATTGCTTGCTGTTTGGTGTTTTAGGCTGGGTTTCTGTACAGGGCTTTGAGCAGTGTGGTATCACCTGCAGTGGGGGAGCCAGGCCAGAGGCCGGTGTAGCCCTCCTCTCTGTCCATGTCGTCCTGGTTGGAGATGAGGTTGGGCACCATGGCCGTGATCTCTTGCTGAACCTCGGTCAGGGCCGTGACAGGCAGGCCAGTGACCACCTGCTTCTGGCACCGGTGCAGCACCTGGCGTCTCCACCTTCAGTCTCTTCATGGTACCCACCGAGCTGGGTGGCCGTTCAGGGCCGTGACAGGCAGGCCAGTGACCACCTGCTTCTGGCACCGGTGCAGCACCTGGCGTCTCCACCTTCAGTCTCTTCATGGTACCCACCGAGCTGGGTGGCCGGTCAGGGCCGTGACAGGCAGGCCAGTGACCACCTGCTTCTGGCACCGGTGCAGCACCTGGCGTCTCCACCTTCAGTCTCTTCATGGTACCCACCGAGCTGGGTGGCCGGTCAGGGCCGTGACAGGCAGGCCAGTGACCACCTGCTTCTGGCACCGGTGCAGCACCTGGCGACTCTCCACCTTCAGTCTCTTCCAGTGTCTTCATGGTACCCACCGAGCTGGGTGGCCGGTCAGGGAAGGCAGCATTGACAATGTTCACCACCTCGCCCCACATGGCATTGCAGTGCACCCTGGCGTTGGTGTCCTTCCTGTAGTCCTGGACTGTGCGAACCATGCTTTGAATCCTCTGCAAGAAGTAGAGCTTTTGCTGCATGGTTAAGTTGGGAGTGAGGTACGACATGGTTGTTGGTTGCCAAGACAATGGGGTGGAGCTAAGGGGTCTAGTCCTGCTCTGGTTTTGTGCGCTGCCCTATGGGACTCCCAATCACGGCCGGATGTGATGCAGCTAGCTAGCATTCAGTTGAATTTGAAACAAGGTTGTTTTCGGTGACAGTGTTTGGTGTGTGGTTTAGTCTAATTTGTTGACCTGATCATTTGCAATAACTGCTAGGTGCATGTCTTTACTTGGATGTGTCATTGTCATGAATGGTACTGTGATCCACAGTAGAGCATCATCTTTACTGGGATAACCAACTGGTTTGGAATGTTCTCACAGTAACAGATGGCTGTCCACTGTTACATCTAATTACATTATGAACACGTGCAGTGGTCAATTCTGTGATTGTTAATCACGCACAAAATCATTTGTTTTCCTGGTTTGAAATAGGACACACATCAGAACGAAATTCAAATGTATATGAATACCTGCAGCAAGGTTGAGATTTTTAGAGGCATCGGCCACCGTTCGCAAGGATTCCAAATGTTTATTCCACCTATCGAATGCATTGCTTGCTACCTTAGCAGGTTTGCTAGATAGCATTACTGTCAAACTAATACACCTGGGATTCCCCATTTAAATGCACGTAGTTTTTATTTACATTTTAAATTACTCACATGCAACCAGACAGCAATAAAAGCGCAAAGACTGAGTGGCCAGGATACAAAATGTAAACAACAAACCTGCGTAATTTACGTAAATAGCACGTTCGACTAGTTTTTAACCAATGGGTATCAATTCTATTGCGATTCATTTGTCAGTGTAGACATATTTGATTGGATCCGTGGCATACACACTACTCTGTGGAGTGGAGGAACACATAGGTGGCTAGATAGAACCAATACACAAAATGGATTAAATGAAAGGGTTCTCCTATATAGATATGTAAGTAGCTAGCCATAGTATTTCTAATACAGCAGTAGCCCTGACATTGCTAGCTAGCTTTATAATTGTTTTTTTTTGTATTATACAAAGTTATTAGCAGTATGTCATCTAGCTAGCTATTGGTACGCACTCTTTTCACGCCATTTCGATACAGCACAACCGGAAGTGATTTTTGTAGCAGATTACCCAACCTTTTTTTCAATCCGGGACCTTTGAGACGTCCCTACCTCATTTGAAGTTAACACTTAAAATGGGTTGGTGAAGGTCAGGGTAGGGGTTACCCACGGACCTTTCGCTAACTCTTTTCCTAACCTTAACCTGAAATTCTCCTAACCTGCTACGAAAAAGTCACTTCCGGCCATAGCTGTATCGAAGCGGCGTGAAAAGTGTTTCTCATACTGTGTTTTCCTGCCTTGGTTTTGACAATAAATCTGAAGTTGTTGTAAATGAAACTGGTTCCTTTCTGATTCTCATTCATAAGAGAAAGAGTAACATAACGGGCTAAAGCCACACATGATCAATCTAATGTTACAGCACACACATATAGCTAGTATCTAGCAAGTTGACGTTGTCACACTACAGAAAAGGGCTTTTGAATAAGAGGATTACAGGCTAATTCTTCTGTATGTGTCCCAGGTTGTCAGGTACTGTTGAGAGGAGCTCAGTGATGATGGAGACCGCAGCCCTGGTAGTGCCTGTCACTGCTCTGGAGTTCCTAAGGGAGGAGTACCTGCTGACAGGTACGGGATCCCTAGCTAGAGAATACAAGACCGTCTGTACCGTAGAGATCCTATTAAATTACTAATATTCAAATTCCTAATATTACTGCCTAATCAAAACCCTAGTATTATCCATCTGATCTGGGCCATGTTCCAAGAAATGTATAAACTCCATCCTTTCTCTCTTTTTTGTCCTTGTTCTGTCATGAAGATGAATAATGACATTTGCATATGTCCATACAGGTGAGGGTCCGATCCTAACAGTTTACTGCCTCCAACCACAGCCTCAAAGTCTGCACCTCACTGAGCTTGCTCCACAACTACCGCATCCATGGGATCCGTCACAAACCACAGCCAAGAGATGGACGGACCCGTGACCCAGAGGATGAGGTGGTAGTGTTTGGAGGGAAGGTTGTGCGCCTGCTGAGGCTGAGTGCTAGAAGGTAGAGGCTAGAGCCACTGGGCCCCCTCATGGAGCTGCAGGACTGGGCCCTGGATGTCCACTTGGTCTCTGGAGAGGAAGAGCCCCTCCTCAGTGTGGCTCTGGCCTTGGGAGGGACCTGGGAGGACTCTGACCTGGTGGAGGAGACAGTGCTCAGCCAGCTGGTACTCTGGAGGCCAGGAGGGGCACAGCCAGACAGGAAGGGCCCAGTGGAAAGGTGTCTGCCAGGTCATAGATGTGTCTTCTTCAGCCTCTGTTACCGCCGAGAGACTGGTGTACGGACACCAGTCTCCTCCGTAAAGCTGTCCCCTAGACGGGTGTACAGCACTGGGGAGGACGGGGTCTCTGTTGTGGGACTGGGGAGGTGGGGGAGGGTGGGCCGGACACTGAATGGATACCGGGCTGGGGGAGTGAGGGCGGTCAGTGAGTGAGGGGAGGGCCAGGGCATGTGGGTGGCCACCGGGGGGCTGCAGATGGAGGAGTCCAGCTATGGCAGGTGGGGGGGTGAGAAGAGGGCGAGAGCCTGGTGGACCTGGACTTCCCCTCCTGTGACGGAGGTCCTGAGTTCAGGTCCTGTGTGTTAGAGGTGTTGAGACTTATGGGTTGGGGGTCTGCTGCATGTCTTCCCCATGTCCCAGCCTGGTGCAGGGGTGTTGTTGAGGGCAGGGCCAGGGAAGGTCCACGCAGAGGGACAGGGGATACCTGCAGGTGTCCGGGGCAGAGGGGCTGGTCTATCATTGGCAGGTGGAGGTAGAGATGAGACACAGGACTGGATCTAAGGGTAGAACCACTGTGCTCTCCTCCTGCCGTCCTGTGCAAAACGACGGCTCACTGCTGTAGTTTACCTCAACCATCCACAGGGGGCACTGTTGCTATGTGGAAACAGGAGATGATCACTGCTTCTTTTTGAAGGGAGAGAACACCCGAAGCAAGGGGTGACGTGGGTGTGAGCATCGCGGACAGCTGTACATCGCAGGTAGAGATAGCTGTGTGAGTCCTCTGGGTCGGACCAGAGAGTCTTGAGGTTCTGAGGGTCCATCAGTCATGCAGGAGGATGGAGTGGCTGGAGAGTTCTGCTTCTGGAACCCCAGGACTCTGAAGATGACCTGAGGGTCCAGGAACTAGAAGGGACTGGGTCTGGGAGTGGTAAAAAGGCCCACTTTGTGATAATGGTCTTCCACTTGGTCCACCTTGTGGTGTGGGACACCACGGGGTGCAGTACCAGGGGGCGGAGGTAGAGGGTAGCAGAGTGCCTACAGCTCCAGTCTCAGTGGTCAGTGGCTTTAGCTCACACTGCCTTTCTGACTGCCCCAAGGATGCTGAGCCCTGTTGATGTCCCCTGACCAGAGGGTGTTTGAGGCTGGCCAGTACCGGACTCAGCCAGCAGGGAGCGCTCTTCTCCCATGGCATAGACCCAGTAGGGCTGGAGGTATGGATGGGGGCTGGGCCTGTAGTTTTTTTTTATATATATTTTTTTAACCTTTATTTTACCTTTATTTTACTAGGCAA
Source organism: Oncorhynchus gorbuscha (assembly GCF_021184085.1). Taxonomy (NCBI): domain Eukaryota; kingdom Metazoa; phylum Chordata; class Actinopteri; order Salmoniformes; family Salmonidae; genus Oncorhynchus; species Oncorhynchus gorbuscha. The sequence goes on along the minus strand of NC_060182.1, from coordinate 25,444,906 downwards.
GTCAGTTAAGAACAAATTCTTATTTTCAATGACGGCCTAGGAACAGTGGGTTAACTGCCTGTTCAGGGGCAGAACGACATTTTGTACCTTGTCAGCTCGGGGATTTGAACTTGCAACCTTTCGGTTACTAGTCCAATGCTCTAACCACTAGGCTACCCTGGGGCTAGGGACAGGGGCCGGGTGGTTGTCTGTGGACAGGGGTTACAGCTGCTGAAGGTAACAGACATGGAGGATGGAGGGAACGGGTAGCATAGAACTGGAAGAAAGATGTGTGGGACGTGTGAAAGAGTCTTTTCACCAGACAAGACAACATGACCTGTTGTGTACAGGACCCAGTGCTTTCATACCCATGGACTGGTACTTTACTAAATTCATTGTCAAAGCATCTGACATGGGGGGGGGGGGGGGGGGTATTGAAAGTGCTGTGTTGTGAAATGGAGGTCTCGATGGGGGTCAGTGCACAAGTTTACAGGGGGACAAGACTGCAGCAGATGAACATGAATTGTTTAGTCACATCCGAGTGCCATCTTCACTGAGGAGATAAAGGGACAATCAGAAAAAGGCTACGAGAGAGAGAGAAGGGTTTGAGTATGGAGATGGACAGCAGAGGTGAATAAATAATGAAACTATTGAGAGAATGTTAGTTAAAGAGCCAGAGGATGGAAGGAGGGGATGCCTTCTGACCAATGCCGTATAAAAACAACTGTATATGTGAATACATACACATTGCTTCTGACAGGCTCAATGGGAAATCTCTGTATTTGTTTTGTTTCAATAGAAAGACCTGTAATTCAACTGTGTCTGTGCAGAGTGAGAGAAGACTCATGGAAGGAATCTATTGATGCCTGAAGGGAGTCGGGGCTGATTGGTGAAGTCATTTACTGTAAGCACAGTTGGACAGAAGGCATTGTCTGCTGAGAGGTTAAAGTGACAAAGGAGTGGTGTGTGTGTGTAGTGGTGCGTGAGGGATACCTCGGCGTCGCCAGAGCCAGGAGAACGAGGCGGAGGTGTGCCAGTGGACCCCAGAGGGGGGAGGAAAGACCCCCAAGTTGAGGAGGAGCCCTCCACATCCACCAGAGAGGTACTTTAGTTAAGATGGGTAACATTGTTGTCATGTGTTATTATGGACTAAAGTAATGAACTGTGATCTCTCTGCTCTGTCGTCACAGGTTATAGGCACTATGGTGTTACGGGATCGGTTGCCTATGATTGGCTCCTCTGGAAGGAAACCAGCAGGTACTGTGAACCAACAAGGTTTCCCACCACTTAATTTAATAGCGCTACTATTTGAACCTGCTTCACTGTCTGTGTGTTGACTTCTGGTCCATGACTGTTTAAAAGGCCAGCTCCTTCTCCTCTTGCTCTGCATCCTCTCCTACTCCTCCTCATATCCTGTTTCATCCCCTCTCATCTCTGTTGGCTCTCAAGTGTCTGTTTTCCTCTGGTTTTGTTCTCTGTCAACAGACACTTGATCCTGTCAACAGAGACACACAGGGCATGAAATAATAAACAATGCACTGTAAAGCTCACAACAACACTCCTGGTGGTGAGATGTTACCCCACCCTTCCACCAAGGCACCTGCAAGTTCCCGGACATTTCTGAGGGAATGGTCCTAGTCCTCACCCTCCGATCCAACAGATCCCAGACATTTCTGGGGGGAATGGCCCTAAGCCCTCACCCTCCGATCCAACAGGTCCCAGACGTGCTCAATGGGATTGAGATCCGGGCTCTTTGCTGGCCATGGCCAAACACTGACATTCCTGTCTTGCAGGAAATCATACACAGAATGAGCAGTATTGCTGGTGGCATTGTCATGCTGGAGGGTCATGTCAGGATGAGCATGCAGGAAGGGTACCACATGAGGGAGGAGGACGTCTTCCCTGTAACGCACAGTGTTAAGATTGCCTGCAATGACAACAAGCTCAGTCTGATGATGCTGTGACATACTGCCCCAGACCATGACGGACCCTCCACCTCCAAATCGATCCTGCTCCAGAGTACAGGCCTCGGTGGAACGCTCGTTCCTTCGACGATAAACGCGAATCCGACCATCACCCCTGGTGAGACAAAACTGCAACTCGTCAGTGAAGAGCACTTTTTGCCAGTCCTGTCTGGTCCAGCGACGGTGGGCTTGTGCTCATAGGTAACGCTGTTGCCTGGTATCCTGTACCTGTCCCGCAGGTGTGATGCTTGGATGTACCGATCCTGTGCAGGTCTTGTTCCATGTAGTCTGCCATTGCGAGGACAATCAGCTGTCCATCCGGTCTCCTTGTAGTGCTGTCTTAGCCATCTCACAGTACGGACATTGCAATGTATTTCCCTGGCCACATCTGCAGTCCTCATGCCTCCTTGCAGCATGCCTAAGGCAAGTTCACGCAGATGAGCAGGGACCCTGGGCATCTTTCTTTTGGTGTTTTTCAGAGTCAGTAGAATGTCCTCTTCAGTGTCCTAAGTTTTCATAACTGTGAACTTAATTGCCTACAGTCTGTAAGCTGTTAGTGTCTTAATGACTGTTCCACAGGTGCATGTTCATTAATTGTTTATGGTTCATTGAACAAGCTTGGGAAACAGTGTTTAAAACCATTACAATGAAGATCTGTGAAGTTATTTGGAATTATTTTGGAAAGATGGTCCTGAAAAAGCTACGTTTATTTTTTTTCCTGAGTTTATGAGCACCAACAGAGATCTATCTCACTGGAGAAGGCATCCGAGTGAGTGAAACAGGGCACCTCTTTCTTAGTATTTGTAACCCATGTACAGTATCTGATGCTATCTGGCCAAAAAGAGTAGAGAGCAGATACATAGGCTACAGATACTAAACCAGAGGGGCGCTGCGTATTGCAGGTAAATGATGAAACATGGATGAGAAATGTGTTTATTTTATTGTAGTTTTGGGGGGAAACATGGCTTCCCTTGGCAACTATGAATACACACTACTTTTTAGGCTGAATGTCATTAACTTAGTGTTTGTAATAGATGTCCTTTTCAAAGGGTGGGTGCACAGTGCACTGTTCGGATGCTGGACTTATTTTGGAGTAGACGAACATGCGCAGGTAACCAACTTAAGGGATTAGTTTGACAATCGGATGATAACATGAATGGTTGTGTTCACATTCAAAGGAAATATGTCTTTATTATAAAGCTCATAAGACATTTGTCACGGAAGAATGGCACTTTCAAGTGATCTTACTGCTATATGCTAATACATTATATTAAATCCTGACCAAAGGCTAACTATCATTTGATTTATTTGAACAGTGAAATTTACTAAACCTATACTCAAGTATGTAATGCAATGAACCCTCATAATTATATAGAAAATCCACCTTGCATCAATTAAGGTTAAAAATGTTATGGCCCCCCTAAACTGAGTCTGTGCCCCACCTTGGCCACCCCATTCAAAATGTTCTAGACACGCCCAATGGTCTTACCTCAATTAGCCATGAAATCCTAGTTTGAAAGTGACTGTTTTTCTGGAAGCTGTGCTGTGCTGTTTCCCCACAAGTGCCAGCGCCCCCGAGCAATACCAGTTCTAGCCAGTGATCTTCGGCCCCTCGCTATTTGAGTGACAGCTAGCCGGATGCAAACACAGCAGAGGGAGAGCAATGACGTGGTGCACATATCTACACATGTGAGATAGTAAGACTTTTTTGGTGACCACTTTTGTCTCGTAGGCGCTACTTTCAGTACTACTGGCTAAAAAGTACACAAAAGTACCGGAGAATCTCTTTAATGTTCAATATAATGTGGCATATGTTCACAATAATTCTCTCCCAATAATGGGGAAACATCTTTTTCAGCCTATTTGTTTTAGTCATATCCCTTTATATTCTACAATCAGTTATAGTCTTTAATGTGTTAATATGTGATGTGGCAAATGAAGGATTTGTCCAAAGATCGTTATGCATATCAGTACAGCAAAGTACACATAATCACATACACCTGAGCTTTGACCAACTCACTTGTACAGATTGTCATGCAGGTGAAAGAGGACCCAAAAGCGACTTAACAGAAACAGAGTTTATTCAAGTCCAAACAGAAAACGACAAATCCTGAATCCTTAACAGGAAATGTCCAAACAGAGAATAACAGAAATCCTCTAGTCTGTAGAGGGGAATAACAGGAGAAGCGGCCACAGACTGCAGGTCGCTTCGGGTAGGCGCAGGCCGTAGCTGACAGAGACACCTGCTCACACGCAGCATCTGATGAAGGCAAAAACACGACAGGACAGGGCGATACACAATCACAGCACGGTGAATTCTAAACAAGGAACCGACAGGACAGGAACGGAACACAAAGGAAGAAATAGGGACTCTAATCAGGGGAAAGGATCGGGAACAGGTGTGGGAAGACTAAATGATGATTAGGGGAATAGGAACAGCTGGGAGCAGGAACGGAACGATAGAGAGAAGAGAGAGGGAGGGGGAGAGAGAGGGATAGAAAGAGGGAAAGAACCTAATAAGACCAGCAGAGGGAAACGAATAGAATGGGGAGCACAGGGACAAGACATGATAATAAATGACAAACATGACAGTACCCCCCCACTCACCGAGCGCCTCCTGGCGCACTCGAGGAGGAATCCTGGCGGCAACGGAGGAAATCATCGATGAGTGAACGGTCCAGCACGTCCCGAGACGGAACCCAACTCCTCTCCTCAGGACCGTAACCCTCCCAATCCACTAAGTATTGGTGACCCCGTCCCCGAGAACGCATGTCCATGATCTTATGTACCTTGTAAATAGGTGCGCTCTCGACAAGGACGGGAGGGGGGAGGGAAGACGAACGGGGTGCGAAGAAAGGGCTTAACACAGGAGACATGGAAGACAGGATGGACGCGACGAAGATGTCGCGGAAGAAGCAGTCGCACAGCGACAGGATTGACGACCTGGGAGACACGGAACGGACCAATGAACCGCGGAGTCAACTTACGAGAAGCTGTCGTAAGAGGAAGGTTGCGAGTGGAAAGCCACACTCTCTGGCCGCAACAATACCTTGGACTCTTAATCCTGCATTTATTGGCGGCTCTCACAGTCTTCCCCGCAGACAAAGGCAGACCGGTAATGAAGTCTAAGGCGATGTGAGACCATGGTCGAGAAGGAATGGGGAGCGGTCTGAGACGACCGGCAGGAGGAGAGTTACCCGACTTAGTCTGCGCGCAGTCCGAACAAGCAGCCACGAAACGGCGCGTGTCACGCTCCTGAGTCGGCCACCAAAAGCGCTGGCGAATAGACGCAAGAGTGCCTCGAACACCGGGATGACCAGCTAACTTGGCAGAGTGAGCCCACTGAAGAACAGCCAGACGAGTGGAAACAGGAACGAAAAGGAGGTTACTAGGACAAGCGCGCGGCGACGCAGTGTGCGTGAGTGCTTGCTTAACCTGTCTTTCAATTCCCCAGACTGTTAACCCGACAACACGCCCATAAGGAAGAATCCCCTCGGGATCAGTAGAAGCCACAGAAGAACTAAACAGACGGGATAAGGCATCAGGCTTGGTGTTCTTGCTACCCGGACGGTAAGAAATCACAAACTCGAAACGAGCGAAAAACAACGCCCAACGAGCTTGACGGGCATTAAGTCGTTTGGCAGAACGGATGTACTCAAGGTTCTTATGGTCTGTCCAAACGACAAAAGGAACGGTCGCCCCTCCAACCACTGTCGCCATTCGCCTAGGGCTAAGCGGATGGCGAGCAGTTCACGGTTACCCACATCATAGTTGCGCTCAGATGGCGACAGGCGATGAGAAAAATAAGCGCAAGGATGAACCTTATCGTCAGACTGGAAGCGCTGGGATAGAATGGCTCCCACGCCTACCTCTGAAGCGTCAACCTCGACAATGAATTGTCTAGTGACGTCAGGAGTAACGAGGATAGGAGCGGACGTAAAACGTTCTTTAAGAAGATCAAAAGCTCCCTGGGCGGAACCGGACCACTTAAAACACGTCTTGACAGAAGTAAGAGCTGTGAGAGGGGCAGCAACTTGACCGAAATTACGAATGAAACGCCGATAGAAATTAGCGAAACCTAAAAAGCGCTGCAACTCGACACGTGACCTTGGAACGGGCCAATCACTGACAGCTTGGACCTTAGCGGAATCCATCTGAATGCCTTCAGCGGAAATAACGGAACCGAGAAAAGTAACGGAGGAGACATGAAAAGAGCACTTCTCAGCCTTTACGTAGAGACAATTCTCTAAAAGGCGCTGTAGAACACGTCGAACGTGCTGAACATGAATCTCGAGTGACGGAGAAAAAATCAGGATATCGTCAAGATAGACAAAAACAAAGATGTTCAGCATGTCTCTCAGAACATCATTAACTAATGCCTGAAAAACAGCTGGCGCATTGGCGAGACCGAACGGCAGAACCCGGTACTCAAAATGCCCTAACGGAGTGTTAAACGCCGTTTTCCACTCGTCCCCCTCTCTGATGCGCACGAGATGGTAAGCGTTACGAAGGTCCAACTTAGTAAAGCACCTGGCTCCCTGCAGAATCTCGAAGGCTGATGACATAAGGGGAAGCGGATAACGATTCTTAACCGTTATGTCATTCAGCCCTCGATAATCCACGCAGGGGCGCAGAGTACCGTCCTTCTTCTTAACAAAAAGAACCCCGCCCCGGCCGGAGAAGAAGAAGGCACTATGGTACCGGCGTCAAGAGACACAGACAAATAATCCTCGAGAGCCTTACGTTCGGGAGCCGACAGAGAGTATAGTCTACCTCGAGGAGGAGTGGTCCCCGGAAGGAGATCAATACTACAATCATACGACCGGTGAGGAGGAAGGGAGTTGGCTCGGGACCGACTGATGACCGTGCGCAGATCATGATATTCCTCCGGCACTCCTGTCAAATCGCCAGGTTCCTCCTGAGAAGTAGGGACAGAAGAAACGGGAGGGATGGCAGACATTAAACACTTCACATGACAAGAAACGTTCCAGGATAGGATAGAATTACTAGACCAATTAATAGAAGGATTATGACATACTAGCCAGGGATGACCCAAAACAACAGGTGTAAACGGTGAACGGAAAATCAAAAAAGAAATAGTCTCACTGTGGTTACCAGATACTGTGAGAGTTAAAGGTAGTGTCTCAAATTTGATACTGGGAAGATGACTACCATCTAAGGCAAACATGGGCGTAGGCTTGTCTAACGGTCTGAAAGGAATGTTATGTTTCCGAACCCATGCTTCGTCCATGAAACAACCCTCAGCCCCAGAGTCAATCAAGGCACTGCATGTAGCACCCGAACCGGTCCAGCGTAGATGGACCGACATAGTAGTACAAGATCTAGATGAAGAGACCTGAGTAGTAGCGCTCACCAGTAGCCCTCCGCTTACTGATGGGCTCTGGCCTCTTACTGGACATGAATTAACAAAATGTCCAGCAACTCCGCAATAGAGGCACAGGCGGTTGGTGATCCTCCGTTCCCTCTCCTTAGTCGAGATGCGAATCCCTCCCAGCTGCATGGGCTCAGTCTCAAAGCCAGAGGAGGGAGATGGTTGCGATGCGGAGCAGGGAAACACCGTTGATGCGAGCTCTCTTCCACGAGCCCGGTGACGAAGATCTACCCGTCGTTCTATGCGGATGGCGAGAGCAATCAAAGAGTCCACATCTGAAGGAACCTCCCGGGAGAGAATCTCATCCTTAACCACTGCGTGGAGTCCCTCCAGAAAACGAGCGAGCAGCGCCGGCTCGTTCCACTCACTAGAGGCAGCAAGAGTGCGAAACTCAATAGAATAATCCGTTATGGACCGTTCACCTTGGCATAAGGAAGCCAGGGCCCTAGAAGCCTCCCTACCAAAAACTGAACGGTCAAAAACCCGAATCATCTCCTCTTTAAAGTTCTGGAACTTGTTAGAGCAATCAGCCCTTGCCTCCCAGATAGCTGTGCCCCATTCTCGAGCCCGGCCAGTAAGGAGTGAAATGACGTAAGCAACCCGAGCTCTCTCTCTAGAGTATGTGTTGGGTTGGAGAGAGAACACAATCTCACACTGCGTGAGAAAGGAGCGGCACTCAGTGGGCTGCCCGGAGTAGCAAGGTGGGTTATTAACCCTAGGTTCTGGAGGCTCGGCAGGCCAGGAAGTAACAGGTGGCACGAGACGTAGACTCTGGAACTGTCCAGAGAGGTCGGAAACCTGAGCGGCCAGGTTCTCCACGGCATGGCGAGCAGCAGACAATTCCTGCTCGTGTCTGCCGAGCATGGCTCCTTGGATCTTGACGGCAGTGTAACGAGCGTCTGAAGTCGCTGGGTCCATTCCTCGGTCGGTTCCTTCTGTCATGCAGGTGAAAGAGGACCCAAAAGCGACTTAACAGAAACAGAGTTTATTCAAGTCCAAACAGAAAACGACAAATCCTGAATCCTTAACAGGAAATGTCCAAACAGAGAATAACAGAAATCCTCTAGTCTGTAGAGGGGAATAACAGGAGAAGCGGCCACAGACTGCAGGTCGCTTCGGGTAGGCGCAGGCCGTAGCTGACAGAGACACCTGCTCACACGCAGCATCTGATGAAGGCAAAAACACGACAGGACAGGGCGATACACAATCACAGCACGGTGAATTCTAAACAAGGAACCGACAGGACAGGAACGGAACACAAAGGAAGAAATAGGGACTCTAATCAGGGGAAAGGATCGGGAACAGGTGTGGGAAGACTAAATGATGATTAGGGGAATAGGAACAGCTGGGAGCAGGAACGGAACGATAGAGAGAAGAGAGAGGGAGGGGGAGAGAGAGGGATAGAAAGAGGGAAAGAACCTAATAAGACCAGCAGAGGGAAACGAATAGAATGGGGAGCACAGGGACAAGACATGATAATAAATGACAAACATGACACAGATACCTGAGTTCCCCTGCACAATCATTTTCGAACACCTATACCCCACAGCCTTGGTGCCACAATGACACCAGTGTTTGGGGAGAACATGATAGCTGCTGAAACACACACATTCACATACTGTACACACATACACTATACCGTGTATTCAGACCCCTTGACTTTTTCCACATTGTTAGGTTACTGCCTTATTGCAAAATGTATTAAATGATTTATTTTTCTTCAATCTACACACAATACCCCATGATGACAAAGCAAAACATTTTTTTTTTGCTATTTTATAAAAAATGTTAAAACAATCACAATTACATAAGTATTCGGACCCTTTACTCTGTACTTTGTAGAAGCCCCTTTGGCAGCGATTACAGCCTCGAGTCTTGTTGGGTAAGACGCTACCACCTGTATTTGGGGAGTTTCTCTGCAGATCCTCTCAAGCTCTGTCAGGTTGGATGGGGAGCGTTGCTGCATAGCTATTTTCTGGTTTCTCCAGAGATGTTCGATCGGTTCAAGTCCGGCTCTGGCTAGTCCACTCAAGGACATTCAGTGACCATTCCCTAAGCCACTCCTGTGTTGCCAGGTTTCCTCCAGATGTGACGCCAAAGAGTTCAATGGTTTCATCAGAACAGAGAATCTCGTTTCTCATCGTCTGAGAGTCTTTAGCTGGCTTCCGTCTGGCCACTCTACCATAAACGGGCAAATTGGTTTTTAAATGTGTATTTATTTCACCGTTATTTAACCAGGTAGGCCAGTTGAGAACAGGTTCTCATTTACAACTGCCACCTGGTCAAGATAGAGCAAAGCAGTGGGACACAAACAACACAGAGTTACACATGGGATAAACAAACGCACAGTTAATTACACAATAGAAAAGTTTAAAACTGTTTTCTGCCCCTCCCAAAAGATAGAATTTGTCGATAATTGGCCCTCTTTCTGGGACTCACCCACAAATAGGACCAAGCCTGGCCTGTTGAGGAGTCACGGGACTCCATCCTAGCTGGAGGGGTGCTCTCATCTTATCTACCAACATAGACAGGGCTCTAACTCCTCTAGCTCCACAATGAAATAGGGTGCAGGCCAGGCAGCAGGCTGTTAGCCAGCCTGCCAGCTTAGTGGAGTCTGCCACTAAGCACAGTCAGTGTAGTCAGCTCAGCTATCCCCATTGAGACCGTGTCTGTGCCTCGACCTAGGTTGGGCAAAACTAAACATGCCGGTGTTCGCCTTAGCAATCTCACTGGGATAAAGACCTCCTCCATTCCTGCCATTATTGAAAGAGATCGTGATACCTCACATCTCAAAATAGGGCTACTTAATGTTAGATCCCTTACTTTAAAGGCAATTATAGTCAATGAACTAATCACTAATCATAATCTTGATGTGATTGGCCTGACTGAAACATGACTTAAGCCTGATGAATTTACTGTGTTAAATGAGGCCTCACATCCTGGTTACACTAGTGGTTACACTAGTGACCATATCGCCTGCGCATCCCGCAAAGGCGGAGGTGTTGCTAACATTTACGATAGCAAATTTAAATTGACAAATTTTCGTCTTTTGAGCTTCTAGTCATGAAATCTATGCAGCCTACTCAATCACTTTTTATAGCTACTGTTTACAGGCCTCCTGGGCCATATACAGCGTTCCTCAAAAACTGAAAAATTGGGCGTGCAAAATTATTCAGCCCCTTTACTTTCAGTGCAGCAAACTCTCTCCAGAAGTTCAGTGAGGATCTCTGAATGATCCAATGTTGACCTAAATGACTAATGATGATAAATACAATCCACCTGTGTGTAATCAAGTCTCCGTATAAATGCACCTGCACTGTGATAGTCTCAGAGGTCCGTTAAAAGCATCATGAAGAACAAGGAACACACCAGGCATGTCCGAGATACTGTTGTGAAGAAGTTTAAAGCCGGATTTGGATACAAAAAGATTTCCCATGCTTTAAACATCCCAAGGAGCACTGTGCAAGCGATAATATTGAAATGGAAGGAGTATCAGACCACTGCAAATCTACCAAGACCTGGCCGTCCCTCTAAACTTTCAGCTCATACAAGGAGAAGACTGATCAGAGATGCAGCCAAGAGGCCCATGATCACTCTGGATGAACTGCAGAGATCTACAGCTGAGGTAGGAGACTCTGTCCATAGGCCTGTCTCAGCCTCCAGTATTTATGCTGCAGTAGTTTGTGTCGGGGGGGCTAGGGTCAGTTTGTTATATCTGGAGTACTTCTCCTGTCTTATCCGGTGTCCTGTGTGAATTTAAGTATGCTCTCTCTAATTCTCTCTTTCTTTCTCTTGGAGGACCCTAGGACCATGCCTCAGGACTACCTGGCATGATGACTCCTTGCTGTCCCCAGTCCACCTGGCCGAGCTGCTGCTCCAGTTTCAACTGTTCTGCCTGCGGCTATGGAATCCTGACCTGTTCACCGGACAGGCTACCTGTCCCAGACCTATTATTTGACCATGCTGGTCATTTATGAACATTTTAACATCTTGGCCATGTTCTGTTTTAATCTCCACCCGGGCACAGCCAGAAGAGGACTGGCCACACCCCATAGCCTGGCTCCTCTCTAGGTTTCTTCCTAGGTTTTGGCCTTTCTAGGGAGTTTTTCCAAGCCAATGTGCTTCAACACCTGCATTGCTTGCTGTTTGGGGTTTTAGGCTGGGTTTCTGTACACAACGTTGAGATGTATTAGCTGATGTACGAAGGGCTATATAAATAGATTTGATTTGATATGAAAGAAAGAAAGAAAGAGAGAGAGAGAGATCTTCTGTACAGATTCTGACAGATCTTGGCCCTGACAGTAAACCTCAATAAGACCAAAATAATGGTGTTCCAAAAGAGGTCCAGACGCCCGGACCACAAATACAAATTCCATCTAGACACCGTTGGCCTAGAGTACACAAAAAACCATACATACCTTTGCCTAAACATCAGCACCACAGGTAACAGTTCCAAACTGCCTCTGTTAGCAACGTCAGCACAATAACTCTTTGTCGGGAGCTTCATGAAATGGGTTTCCATGGCTGTGCAGCCGCACACAAACATAAGATCACCATGCACAATTCCAAGAGTCAGCTGGAGTGTTGTAAAACTCGCCGCCATCTGACCCCCGGAGCAGTGGAAAAGCGTTCTCTGGTGTGATGAATCACGCTTCACCATCTGGCAGTCCGACTGACGAATCTGGGTTTGGCGGATGCCAGGAGAACACTACCTGCCTGAATGCATAGTGCCAACTATAAAGTTTGGCGAGTAGTAATAAAGGTCTGGGGCTGTTTTTCATGGTTCGGGCTAGGCCCCTTAGTTCCAGTGAAGGGAAATCTTAAAGCTACAGTATACAATGACATTCTAGATGAGTCTGTGCTTCCAACTTTGTGGCATCAGTTTGGGGAAGGCCAATTCCTGTTTCAGCCTGTCAATACCCCGGTACACAAAGCGAGATCCATACAGAAATGGTTTGTTGAGATCGGTGTGGAAGAACTTGACTGGTCTCAACCCCATCAAACACCTTTGGGATAAATTGGAACACTGACTGCGAGCCAGCCCTAATTGCCAAACATCAGTGCTCAACCTCACAAATACTCTTGTGGCTGAATGGAATCAAATCCCAGCAGCAATGTTCCTTCTCGTGGAAAGTCTTCCCAGAAGAGTGGAGGCTGTTATAGCAGCAAGGGGAAGGACCAACTCCTTTATTAATGCCCTTGATTTTGGAATGAGATATTCAACGAACAGGTGTCCATATACTTTTGGTCATGTAGTGTACATGCCCTCCTGTGCTAACTGACATCGTTTCACGTGTGGGTGTCTGATATCAATGGATTGTGAGACTGATAACTAGAGGCTTTGATGTGGTCTATTTGGACTTTGTCCTCTAGAATGGGGTGGAATATAACACACAGATAACCCTGTGATCAAACTTTATCAGTGTAGAAGCAACAGTCATGTTTCATACTTTGGTAGTCCTTATTTGATCTGGTTTCATTCAAATATAATCACATTTCATGAAAACAACAGGATTTTCATTTTTCAGGTCCTTTTTAAGCAGTTTGTGTGTTTAGTGATTTGGTATATGTGTTGAATGCTTTCCTCAGTTCTCCACACTGTTGGCTTTGAGGGATTCGTTCGGTGTAGTCATGAATGATGCCTTGTAATCCACCAACCATTTCACTGATGGTTTTGTAGGATTTTAGACTGATCTCTTAGAAAGAAACACATTTGCTTGATAGCTTAAGTCATCCTGTGGATATGACAGTATGGCTATAGAGATGGGCCAGGAGATCATGGGGTTTGTTTTGGATTCTTTCTCCTGGGCAAAGCCCTACTAAAGCCACAGTTCTCTTCCCAGGGATAGGGTGCCATTTAGGATGCTGCCTCTGTCTGAATGGGAGTCATTGATAAAGGAGGCATTTCTGTAGCATTGAACAGTTGGGAAAGGAGAGGGGAAGGGAGGGAGTCGGGAGGGTGGATTGGCCCTATTCTGAGTCGAGTTCAAGGCTTCACTCCACCCTCCCAGGCTCACATGCTGTACGATACACACACTCTCACATTCACGTTGGGGCGGCAGGGTAGCCTAGTGGTTAGAGCGTTGGACTAGTAACCGGAAGTTCAAACCCCCGAGCTGACAAGGTACAAATCTGTCGTTCTGCCCCTGAACAGGCAGTTAACCCGCTGTTCCTAGGCCGTCATTGAAAATAAGAATTTGTTCTTAACTGACTTGCCTGGTTAAATAAAGCTAAAATAAAATAAAAAATAAACATAGGCCTACTCGTTCTCTCTGCACATAATTTCCTACAGGTCTTTTCTTCACCATAGTATTTACTCTACTACACACTGTTTGGATATTTCCCTATTTTATTACAATGCTATTATTTTTGTGCATTCACTCTAATTATATCTAAACTGTTTCACTCAACTATTTATACAAAAAATAGAGAGACATTGGCAAATGGAAAATTGGCAGAAGTCAGGGAATGTTGACTGTCCTTATCTAGCAGTGCTGGAGAGTGTTTCTGCACTGTGCTTTTGACTTCAGTATGAACAGTATTATTCTTAATTCTCTCAAGCCTGTTTTGCCTGATCACACAGCCATGCTGAATATTCTTGTGCAGCGGTTCAGAAAGATGTCCCGGTCGGTTTGGGAGAGGTAGAAGACAGGATGCTCGTGAGTGAGGGCCTTGTTTGCCCCAGCGCTGTGTTCATGGAAAGATTCTCAATAGGGTTTCGCTAAACTCCTCTGTCCTCCGTACTCTCCTTACATCCTTTTGAAAAAGGTAATTGATGAGAGGAAACTTGGAAACAAATGCACTTGTATGAAATGAGACTCCTCCACTAGCACACCATCAGGCAAATGATGCTTACAGAGTATGAATCCCAAAATACATGATTAAAGTTGTACACATGTACAGTGGGGCAAAAAGTATTTAGTCAGCCACCAATTGTGCAAGTTCTCCCACTTAAAACGTTGAGAGAGGCCTGTAATTTTCATCATAGGTACACTTCAACTATAACAGACAAAATGAGGGAAAAAAATCCAGAAAATCACATTGTAGAATTTTTTATGAAATTATTTGCAAATTATGGTGTAAAATAAGTATTTACTTAGGATACACTTGTGCTCCGCAGGAAGACGTAATGGAGGACAGAGAGGCAGACTCTTCCATTCACCTAGTAACGAACTGACACTCCTCCATCACTCAACCAATCGCTTTCCAGGTCATGGAGGAGAAAGGATGGAGAAGTCATTTATTTGTCTTTTCAGCTTGTGCTAGAAGAGTGAAATGTGGGTCAAGTTACCATGAGAGAGAAAATCATGCAAGGCTTTAAATATAATAGCTATCGGTATGTTTGTATGTATGACTGACACAGGTACTTTCGCCATTCTTGCTATCATGATTGACACTGTGAAGTGTAACGTGGAGTTGCTTAGCAACGGTGTTGAGGAGCGGGAGGGTTGACAGAGACGTGGCCAGAGTGTGTGTGTCACGTTCTGTTCTTTATTTCCTTTGTTTTGTCTTTATTTAATATGGTCAGGGCGTGAGTTGGGCTGGGCAGTCTGTTTGTTTTGTCTTTATTTAGTATGGTCAAGGCGTGAGTTGGGCTGGGCAGTCTGTTTGTTTTGTCTTTATTTAGTATGGTCAAGGCGTGAGTTGGGCTGGGCAGTCTGTTTGTTTTGTCTTTATTTAGTATGGTCAAGGCGTGAGTTGGGCTGGGCAGTCTGTTTGTTTTGTCTTTATTTAGTATGGTCAGGGCGTGAGTTGGGCTGGGCAGTCTGTTTGTTTTGTCTTTATTTAGTATGGTCAAGGCGTGAGTTGGGCTGGGCAGTCTGTTTGTTTTGTCTTTATTTAGTATGGTCAGGGCGTGAGTTGGGCTGGGCAGTCTGTTTGTTTTGTCTTTATTTAGTATGGTCAGGGCGTGAGTTGGTGTGGGCAGTCTGTTTGTTTTGTCTTTATTTAGTATGGTCAGGGCGTGAGTTGGGCTGGGCAGTCTGTTTGTTTTTCTATGTTTGGTTTCTGTTTCCGCCTAGTATGGTTCTCATTCAGAGGCAGGTATCGTTAGTTGTATCTGATTGAGAATCATACTTAGGTAGCCTGGGTTTCACTGTTGGTTTGTGGGTGTTTGTGTCCGTGTGAGTGTTTGTCGCCACACGGTACTGTTTCGGTTTCGTTCATGTTCACATTTATTGTTTTGTATTTTATAGTGTTCAGTTGATTTATTAAAGTAATCATCATGAACACTTACCACGCTGCATCTTGGTCCGATCCTTATTCACCTTCAGACAAAGAGGAGATCTGCCGTTACAGTGTGTGGCAGTACAACTTACCTTCCTTTGTGGCCTCATACAGGTGAACGCACACACACACAGCCAATTGTCTCTGTTACTCTACAGATAGTGTTATTTTTGTTGGGGTGTGTGTAGCTGGCTGTCTCAGCCCCTGTTCAGGGGCTACACCGTGGCACCAGCGCTCCATATCAACATCCACCAGCTGCCTCTACTCTTGGCATCCCAACCTACAGGCACAGGGCATTCTGGTTGTAGGCTGGGTAAGCTTTGCTTGGTGTGTGTGTGTGTGTGTGTGTGTGTGTGTGTGTGTGTGTGTGTGTGTGTGTGTGTGTGTGTGTGTGTGTGTGTGTGTGTGTGTGTGTGTGTGTGTGTGTGTGTGTGTGTGTGTGTGTGTGTGTGTGTGTGTGTGTGTGTGTGTGTGTGTGTGTAGGAGAGAGTGAGAGACTCTGGTTGATGTGCTGTCTGGAGTGACAGCATATGCTTCTTCACCTGCATTGCTTGCTGTTTGGGGTTTTAGGTGTTTCTGTACAGCACTTTGACATCAGCTGATGTAAGATGGGCTTTATAAATACATTTGATTGATTGAATGTTGCAATGCCTGGCATGCTGTTCTGGTCATCTCTATGGTGATCCTGGTGGGAGTCAAGATGCTGAATAGACTCTTCAAGATGAAGTTACCCATGCCCATTCCATGGGAGCTGGTGCTGGTAGACACACACATATACACGCACACACATTCAGAAAGGAGTCAGAATTGCATAAAGGTCTGTCTTTCTGTGGATGACTGTTCCAATATGATGATTTCCTCTCCTCTGCTCTCTTCACTTTATCCTCGGATAATCCTGACCACCTTCCTGTCGGTGCAGTTGGAGTAATCCTGGCCACCTTCCTGTCAGTGCAGTTGGAGTAATCCTGGCCACCTTCCTGTCAGTGCAGTTGGAGTAATCCTGGCCACCTTCCTGTCAGTGCAGTTGGAGTAATCCTGGCCACCTTCCTGTCAGTGCAGTTGGAGTAATCCTGGCCACCTTCCTGTCAGTGCAGTTGGAGTAATCCTGGCCACCTTCCTGTCGGTGCAGTTGGAGTAATCCTGGCCACCTTCCTGTCGGTGCAGTTGGAGTAATCCTGGCCACCTTCCTGTCGGTGCAGTTGGAGTAATCCTGGCCACCTTCCTGTCGGTGCAGTTGGAGTAATCCTGGCCACCTTCCTGTCGGTGCAGTTGGAGTAATCCTGGCCACCTTCCTGTCGGTGCAGTTGGAGTAATCCTGGCCACCTTCCTGTCGGTGCAGTTGGAGTAATCCTGGCCACCTTCCTGTCGGTGCAGTTGGAGTAATCCTGGCCACCTTCCTGTCGGTGCAGTTGGAGTAATCCTGGCCACCTTCCTGTCGGTGCAGTTGGAGTAATCCTGGCCAGCTTCCTGTCTGTGCAGTTGGAGTAATCCTGGCCACCTTCCTGCCGGTGCAGTTGGAGTAATCCTGGCCACCTTCCTGTCGGTGCAGTTGGAGTAATCCTGGCCACCTTCCTGTCGGTGCAGTTGGAGTAATCCTGGCCACCATCCTGTCAGTGCAGTTGGAGTAATCCTGGCCAGCTTCCTGTCGGTGCAGTTGGAGTAATCCTGGCCACCTTCCTGTCGGTGCAGTTGGAGTAATCCTGGCCACCTTCCTGTCGGTGCAGTTGGAGTTGTGTCAAGGTAGTAGGACACATACCCACTGGGTCAGTCTTACTGTCTCTCTTCATCTGTTTGTGCAATGTAGAGAAATAATCGTGAAAGTTAATTTATTTGTGATATAAATGTTCTCCCACTAACATGGTTACACCTTGGACAGCAACCAGGTAACTGAGAAATGAGCTCTCACATTGTCTCATATTGAACTCACTATCCTCACTCCACTGTCAGAAGGACCAGTTTTTCTCTCCCCCTATTTCACTGCTATAAGTGGTTTCCCTGCTGTAGGAACCTGTTTGGCGATAGGCCTCTGCAACACAATTGGAGGGATGTTCCTGTGTTTCGCTGTCAGCTGGTCCTTGCCACACAGTACGGTCCAAGGGAGTGTTGGGGTGAAAACTCAGGTAGTGATGTTAAATGTGGGAATATGTAGTCCATAGTTGGCTGCATTGTCACTAGACTAAACTCTGGCACAAATAAATACTTCATTCCAGGGCTTTTCTTTATTTGTACTATTTTCTACATTGGAGAAAAATAGTGAAGACATGTAGTAACCATTTTTTTTAAACAAATCAAAATCCATTTTATATTTGAGATTCTTCAAAGTAGCCACCCTTTGCCTTGATGACAGCTTTGCACACGCTTGGCATTCTCTCAACCAGCTTCATGAGGTAGTCACCTGGAATGCATTTCAATTAACAGGTGTATCTTGTTAAACGTTAATTTGTGGAATTTCTTTCCTCCTTAATGCATTTGAGACAATCAGTTGTGTTGTGACAAGGTAGGGGTGGTATACAGAAGATAGCCCTATTTGGTAAAATACCAAGTCCATATTATGGAAAGAACAGCTGAAATAAGAAAAGAGAAATGACAGCCCATCATTACTGTAAGACATAAAGGTCAGTCAATGCAGAAAATGTCAAGAACTTTTAAAGTTTCTTCAAATGCAGTCGCAAAAACCATCAAGCGCTATGATGAAACGTGCTCTCATGAGGACCGCCACAGGAAAGGTAGACCCAGAGTTACCTCTGCTGCAGAGGATAAGTTCATTAGAGTTAACTGCACCTCATATTGCAGGCCAAATAAATTCTTCACAGAGCTTTAAGTAACAGACACATCTCAACATCATTTGTTCAGATGAGACTGTGTGAAATCAGGCCTTCATGGTCGAATTGCTGCAAAGAAACCACTACTAAAGGACACCAATAAGAAGAGGCCAAGAAACATGAGCAATGGACATTAGACCGGTGGAAATCTATCGTTTGGTCTGATGAGTCCAAATTGGTACCAACCGCCGTGTCTTTGTGAGATGCAGAGTAGGTGAATGGATGATCTCCGCATGTGTGTGGTTCCCAACATAAAGCATGGAGGAGGTGCGATGGTGTGGGGGTGCTTTGCTGGTGACACTGTCTGTGATTTATTTAGAATTCAAGGCACACTCAACCAGTATGGCTACCACAGCATTCTGCAATGATATACCATCCCATCTGGTTTGGGCTTAGTGGGACTATCATTTGTTTTTGAACAGGACAATGACCCAAAACACCTCCAGGCTGTGTAAGGACTATTTGACCAATGAGAGTGATGGAGTGCTGCATCAGATGACCTGGCCTCCACAATCACCCGACCATAACCCAATTGAGATGGTTTGGGATTAATGATATTTCATAGCTTTGATGTCTTCACTATTATTCTTCATTGTAGAAAATAAAACAAATGAAGAAAAACCCTTGAATGAGTAGGTGTGTCCACTTTTGACTGGTACTGTATATTTCCTGGTAACTGACAAAATAAAGGAAACACTTGAGTAAATGAGGGATACAAAATATTATTTATTTTTTCATTTATTTCCATCAATAATTAGTCCAAAAAGTATTGCACCTGAATTTGACCCAAATATATGACTGTTATATTTTCCCTTAAAACCTTTAAACAATTAACATAATGCATTGTCATTTTATTTCCATTTCAGTAGCTAAATAAGGAGGTGGACATATCAGTTCCAGCTAAAACTTGGATTAGAATCACGTGCGGCAATAGATCTCTGTGTGCAGGCAGCATGCTTGCTTGAGCACATCGGTCAACATACCCGTATGGTAGTTGGGACAGTGCCACTGGTAGGCTACACAACAACAAAGCAGGAAACAACAGTTTCTCTAAATGTACACAAAAAAATGCAAAAATATTTGACTGCTAAATGGTATAACATTTTTGGGTTCCATGAAGAACCCTTTTCCACAGAGGGTTATACATGGAACCCAAAAGGGTTTTCCTATGGGGACAGCCGAAGAGCCCTTTTTTGAAAGTTCCAGAAGCTTTAAAATGTGGGCCAGGTTGTCAGGATGCATAATGTACTGTATAAGTACATATTAATTACAAGTTAAGTACCCCTCAAGATACATTTCATTTGAACTATCTAAATCCAGTGTAACATCTAGTAATTACATGGTACTTGTGCAAAAATTACATTGAGGAGAGACTGACTGCATCACTTCTTTTTATAAGAAACACTAATGTGTTGATAATCCCAAATTGTTTTGCAGTGCCAATTTCCACACAGCTCTGACACACACACTTATCCCACCAGACGCCACCAGGGGTCTTTTCACAGTCCCCAGGTCCAGAACAAATGCAACAAAGCGTACAGTATTATATAGCGCCCTAACTGTATGGAACTTCCCTCCATCTCGTATTTCTCAAATAAACAGCAAACCTGCTTTCAAAAAACAGATAAAGCAACACCTCACGGCACAACGCCTCTCCCCTATTTGACCTAGATAGTTTGCGTGTATGTATTGATAAGTAGGCTGTTTGCCTTTTTAAAAATGTATGTAGTTCTGTCTTTGAGCTGTTCTTGTCTATTGATGTTCTGTATTATGTTTCATGTTTTGTGTGGACCCCAGGAAGAGTAGCTGCTGCTTTTGCACAAGCTAATGGGATCCTAATAAAATACCAAGTGATGTTCTATGCTTTGAAATAGTGTGTTTTCAGTTAACCCAGATGGTACACTTTATTTTGGTGGCAGGTGCTAGCAGTAACATTGGCTGGAGATATATTTTCAACAGTCCACATTCATGGGTAAGTAATTAGTCTGTTGAGCATAATCTCTGGGACACCCAGCACATCCACGAGGAGTCACAACCTTTGTGAGAGTTGTTACTGAATCGGGTGCAGCTGAGAAGAAACATGTAGTGGAAAGCTGCCCATTAATTGTTACACCGTTGTAATCACGGACCACAATTACTACCAGTTACTTGTAATTACACTAACTATTAGTTACAGTTAACTACAATACTTGTTACACTGTAATTACACATGCAATTACACTGTAACAAGCAGCCCTTAATATGAAGTGTTACCCCAGGTTATGATGAGGTCTTAACTATGACCAGTAGGCCACATAGTGGTCAGAATCATGACCTGCTGGTTGTATGGTGGTCAGAAAAAGACATATTCTGGTCAGTAATAAGACTTCATAAAAATGGCTGACTAGAATAAGCCGTCATAAAAGACACCGTACGTCCGTCTCTCCCTACAGCTGGTGTGTTTGGCCACCCTAATCTCCACCCTGCTGTTCAACCTGGATCTGGGCCTGACTGCTGCCATGGCCCTCTCTCTGATAACTGGAGTGACTGTATTCTCCTGCTCCAACCCTCTGTGCTTTGCAAACGCTGAGCTGTTCTTCAGCTCTCTGAGGTACTGGAGGTAGGCTACATGGCACGAGACATAAACCATACCTCAACCCAGACAATATAACATAAACCATACCTCAACCCAGACAATATAACATAAACTATACCTCAACCCAGACAAAAAACATAAACCATACCTCAACCCAGACAATATAACATAAACCATACGTCAACCCAGACAATATAACATAAACCATACCTCAACCCAGACAAGAAACATGAACTATACCTCAACCCAGACAATAAACATGAACCATACCTCAACCCAGACAATATAACATAAACCATACCTCAACCCAGACAATATAACATAAACCACAATATAACATAAACTCAACCCAGACAATATAACATAAACCATACCTCAACCCAGACAATAAAACATAAACCATACCTCAACCCAGACAATATAACATAAACCATACCTCAACCCAGACAATAAAACATAAACCATACCTCAACCCAGACAATATAACATAAACCATACCTCAACCCAGACAATATAACATAAACCATACCTCAACCCAGACAAGAAACATGAACTATACCTCAACCCAGACAATATAACACATACCTCAACCCAGACAATATAACATAAACATACCTCAACCCAGACAATAAATAACATAAATCATACCTCAACCCAGACAATGAAACCATACCTCAACCCAGACAATATAACATAAACCATACCTCAACCCAGACAATATAACATAAACCATACCTCAACCCAGACAATATAACATAAACCATACCTCAACCCAGACAATATAACATAAACCATACCTCAACCCAGACAATATAACATAAACCATACAATATAACATAAACCATACAACCATACCTCAGACAATATAACATAAACAATATAACATAAACCTCAACCCAGACAATATAACATAAACCATACCTCAACCCAGACAATATAACATAAACCATACCTCAACCCAGACAATATAACATAAACCATACCTCAACCCAGACAATATAACATAAACCATACCTCAACCCAGACAATATAACATAAACCATACCTCAACCCAGACAATATAACATAAACATACCTCAACCCAGACAATATAACATAAACCATACCCCAACCCAGACAATATAACATAAACTATACCTCAACCCAGACAATATAACATCAATTATAAACTGGGTGGTTCGAGCCCTGCATGCTGATTGGCTGACAGCTGTGGTATATCAGACCGTATACCATACTGCTCTAATTACATTGGTAACCAGTTTATAATAGCAATAAGGCAATTCGGGGGTTTGTGGTATATTTGCCAATATACCACGGCTAAGGGCTGTATCCAGGCACTCCGCGTTGTGTCTTGCTTAAGAACAGCAGTCCTCATTGAGAACCATCCCTTACCTCAAATGTCAGGGACAAGGCACGGTCTGGTGCTAGAGTAAACCTCAGTCATCTTCATGGACTTTGTCAATCAAAGCACTATGCAAGGTGAGCTCAAACAGTCATTGCCTGAAACAAATAACACAAACCCCATGTAAAGACAATGATGCTACCACACTATGTTAGGTCATTATCTCTAGTTCTGCATTCCAGCTGTACAAACAATTTGCTTTATTGGTTTGATTGCCTTTAACAATAGATTTGTTACTGGTGCATAACATATTGCATAATCCAGCCAAACATAATATCCATTATTTCATCAAATATGATGTGCTGTGAGATCAAAATGTATGGACCTCCTTTACCTCACAGCACATCATAATGGATGTTGTTGATGTTATCTGTGTGTTCTGTGTTATCTTCAACCATACAGATACAGACAGGTAGTGTGTGTGTGTGTGTGTGTGTGTGTGTGTGTGTGTGTGTGTGTGTGTGTGTGTGTGTGTGTGTGTGTGTGTGTGTGTGTGTGTGTGTGTGTGTGTGTGTGTGTGTGTGTGTGTGTGTGTGTGTGTGTGTGATAATGAGCATAAGAGAGAGCGTGAGATAGAGATATTCCATACTGTGTGTTTCTGGCAGCTTGCCCAGATAAATTCCCCCTAACCGTCATGTTACTGCCATAACAACCTCCCTTGTAAAACTCCCTGCTCTACCCTCAACAGTGATTGGTATACTGTATATCCTATTGTGAAACTGGATATTGCTATGATATTGTACCCCTCAGGACATTGATAGTACCGTACTGTTGTGATGTGATGGCAGCTGCAGTTGCTTTAGAAATCAGTTTCAGATTGTAATGTACTGGTCATGTCGGTTTCAGATTGTAATGTACTGGGCATGTCGGTTTCAGATTGTAATGTACTGGGCATGTCGGTTTCAGATTGTAATGTACTGGGCATGTCAGTTTCAGATTGTAATGTACTGGGCATGTCGGTTTCAGATTGTAATGTACTGGGCATGTCGGTTTCAGATTGTAATGTACTGGGTTTCAGATTGTAATGTACTGGGCATGTCGGTTTCAGATTGTAATGTACTGGGCATTGTAATGTACTGGGCATGTCGGTTTCAGATTGTAATGTACTGGGCATGTCGGTTTCAGATTGTAATGTACTGGGCATCTCGGTTTCAGATTGTAGTGTAGCACTATGGAAGGTTTCTTTCCTTTTGAGCTCAATATCAACATGATGTAGTCTTCTTTTGAGCTATGAAAAGGCAGCATAGGGAGAGGAGCCAGCCTAAGTTAGTCGGTCGGTCTGTCTGCAATCTCTGTGACATGTCCATGTCCAACCCTCCTGCGCAATGATAAGAGGTGTCTGGTGTCTGTGTGGGTTTGACGGTTGGCTGTTTCTCTTGGATCACCACCAATGAGAAAAGAAATGGGTGAGCTCAGCTGATGTCATTACGATGCCATCCTCGTTTCCATTTCCATTGCAGGCCTGCTGTACTACTGGCATTGCCCAGGTGGGTTGGTCAAGTTTATAAAGACAAATGTCAAGGTGTCTTTCATGTTACATAGAAATAAATCATGACTGACTGACTCGCCCTCTTGTCACATCATTTCCAAATCAAGTGTAATTC
Source organism: Oncorhynchus gorbuscha (assembly GCF_021184085.1). NCBI lineage: Eukaryota > Metazoa > Chordata > Actinopteri > Salmoniformes > Salmonidae > Oncorhynchus > Oncorhynchus gorbuscha. Next base: position 25,420,942 of record NC_060182.1, on the reverse strand, counting down.
AGGAGGGTAAATGTGGATGGCTTTTTCAACCTCGCTCAGTGAAAGGTTGTACATTGTGTGTTTTAGAAAGAATGGAAATAGAAGCTGTTTATATAACATATGTATTGGAGCAATATGGTATCTTGTGTTCAATTCTATGTTTCATAGCAGGTTAGTGTTTTGAAGGGGAAGAGAAAGGTTAAAGAAGGATTTTTAAAACTTGAGACAATTGAAATATTGGATTGTGTATGTGTGCCATTCAGAGGGTGAATGGGCAAGACAAAATATTTAAGTGCAGGATATGGTAGTAAGTGCCAGGCGCACCAGTTTGTGTCAAGCATTGCAATGCTACTGGGTTTTTCACACTCAACAGCTTCCCGTGTGTATCTAGAATGGTCCACCACCCAAAGTAAATCCAGCCAACTTGACACAATTGTGGGCCAGCATCACTATGGAATGCTTTCGACACCTTGTAGAGTCAATTCCCCAAAAAATGTAGGCTGTTCTGTGGGAACAAGGGGGGAGTGTAATCAATATTAGGAAGTGTACCTAATGTTTGGTATCTTCAGTGTATATATCCTCTCACAGACAGGCAGACAGACAGGCATAAACTCTGACAGACAGGGATGCAGGCAGGCAGACAAACTCTAAACTCAACCCGAAACCCAACTTCTTATATATACACATATAGCCATAACCCTAGCTTCATGTCCACTCCCAGCTCAACCCTAACCCTAGCTATAACCCTAACCCTAGCCATAACCCTAACCCTAGCCATAACCCTAACCCTAGCCATAACCCTAACCCTAGCCATAACCCTAACCCTAGCTTCATGTCCACTCCCAGCTCAACCCTAACCCTAGCTATAACCCTAACCCTAGCCATAACCCTAACCCTAGCCATAACCCTAACCCTAGCCATAACCCTAGCCATAACCCTAACCCTAGCCATAACCCTAGTCATAACCCTAACCCTAGCCATAACCCTAACCCTAGCCATAACCCTAGTCATAACCCTAACCCTAGCCCTAGCCATAACCCTAACCCTAACCCTAACCCTAGCCATAACCCTAGTCATAACCCTAACCCTAGCCATAACCCTAGCCATAACCCTAACCCTAGCCATAACCCTAACCCTAGCCATAACCCTAGTCATAACCCTAGTCATAACCCTAGTCATAACCCTAGTCATAACCCTAGCCATAACCCTAACCCTAGCCATAACCCTAGTCATAACCCTAGTCATAACCCTAGTCATAACCATAACCCTAACCCTAGCCATAACCCTAGCCATAACCCTAGTCCTAACCCTAGCCCTAACCCTAGCCCTAACCCTAGTGTTACGAATCCCTTTTGGCCCGACAGTCTAGGGGGGATGGTAATGAGACCCGTAACATAACTCATGCAAATTATTATTGTGACAAAGTAAAAGTGTGCACGAAATAACCACGACAACAGAAATCTACCGTCAAACTCTAGGTTTATTTATAAACACACGGTAATGGGGGGAGCAGGAAAAGGGGCTGAGCTGGACCCAAGGAAAGAAACAATAAATATACAAAAACACACCCCTAAGCTAGACTAGCCTACTTTAACAGCTAACTAACTAACCAAAAATACAGTGGGTGGTCCGCCCAGTTCTAACTAGTGTATTTAACAAAGTTCACCTACGGGTAGTGTATGCCCATGGGCGACTTGTCTTGGTTTCCCCTTTTCCCACCAGCAAACAAACAAACACCATAACCAAAAACAATACTCACAGGTGATGACAAAGTGCTATGGAGGTGCTTTAAACAAAAGAGAGGTTAAGACACAAAGCGAGAGTGAAACACAGAGACCTACAGACATGGCATTTACAGAGACATTGAGCTAGAGATTGAGCTGAGCTGAGCTGAGCTGAGCTAGAACAAACAAATGATGGGGTTTTTAAACCATGGGGAAGGAACTGTGATAGGTCAGGAAATAGGAGGAGGCGTGTCTTCTGATTGATGATTGATTGTTGACTGATTGGGGAGTGATGATTTTCACCTGTGAGGGGAGAAGGAGAGAAAAGAAACACACACAGGATACACACACACACAGGATAACTGTTTCCGTAACACCTAGCCATAACCCTAACCCTAGCCATAACCCTAGTCATAAACCTAACCCTAACCCTAGCCATAACCCTAGTCATAACCCTAACCCTAGCCATAACACTAACCCTAGCCATAACCATAGCCATAACCCTAGCCATAACCCTAACCCTAGCCATAACCCTAGCCATAACCCTAGCCATAACCCTAGGTTAGGTTTACGGTAGAGCTGGGAGTGGACAATGAAGCCAGGGTTAGGGTTGAGGCTAGGTTTAGTGTTGAGCTGAGAGTGGACATGAAGCTAAAGTTAGGAATGAGGCTAGGTTGAGCTGAGAGTGGACATGAAACTAGAGTTAGGAATGAGGCTAGGTTTAGGGTTGAGCTGAGAATGGACATGAAGTTAGGAATGAGGCTAGGTTTAGGGTTGAGCTGAGAGTGGACATGAAGCTAGAGTTAGGGTTGAGGCTAGAGCTGGGTGTGGACATGAAGCTAGAGTTAGGAATGAGGCTCGGTTTAGGGTTGAGCTGAGAGTGGACATGAAGTTAGGGTTGAGGCTAGGTTTAGGGTTGAGCTGAGAGTGGAAATTAAGTTAGGGTTGAGGCTAGGTTTATGGTAGAGCTGGGAGTGGACATTTAATTTGAATTTTACTAGGCAAGTCAGTTAAGAACAAATTCTTATTTTCAATGACGGCCTAGGAACAGTGGGTTAACTGCCTGTTCAGGGGCAGAACGACAGATTTGTACCTTGTCAGCTCGGGGATTCGAACTTGCAACCTTTCGGTTACTAGTCCAACACTCTAACCACTAGCCTACCCTGCCGCCCCATGAAGCTAGGGTTGAGGCTAGGTTTATGGTAGAGCTGGGAGTGGACATGAAGTTAGGGTTGAGGCTAGGTTTATGGTAGAGCTGGGAGTGGACATGAAGTTAGGGTTGAGGCTAGGTTTATGGTAGAGCTGGGAGTGGACATGAAGTTAGGGTTGGGGCTAGGTTTAGGGTTGAGCTGGGAGTGGACATGAAGTTAGGGTTGAGGCTAGGTTTAGGGTTGAGCTGGGAGTGGACATGAAGTTAGGGTTGAGGCTAGGTTTATGGTTGAGCTGGGATGTGGACATGAAGCTAGAGTTAAGGTTAGGACCTCAACCCTACACTTAAGACAATTTATTAATTTGCCCCTCCCCCCACTGCATGGCAGAAAGGTAGGCCTCAATTGAAGCCTGACCTAGAGTTAATGTGCTTTTGAGTGGCATCAGCAGAACGGTTGAGGCTTGAAACAAAATTTGCGCATGGGGATTGTTCAACAGAATGCAAGCATACTTGAACTCTTTACAGTAAAAACTTGGTCCCACAGAGAACAAGGCTTTTTTCCATAGAAAAGCATTACCTATAGCCCTCACATAACCATGTCGCCCGCGTTGAATGCGATTGAATTAGCTAACCGTTAGCTAACCTTCCTTGCCCACAACCAATGTGGCAACAGCTCCATGTGGCAACAGGAAATGGCTTTTATTCTCTCCCTGCAGTTACACAAAAACAGTCTTCCATCATCTGTAGAATGGTCCAAAAAGATGTATTTAAAAACTTTTCAGGGGGTAGATCAGCTTTAATATTGCAGATAGATTGTAGCTTCCATCAATGTAATTGTCTTCACTATTATTCGACAATGTAAAAAATAGTAAATAAAGAAAAACCCTTGAGTGAGTAGGTGTCCAAACTTACACATTTCTTGTAAACAAACTATAGTTTTGGCAAGTCAGTTAGGACATCTACTTTGTGCATGACACAAGTAATTTTTCCAACAATTATTTACAGACAGATTATTTCACTGTATCACAATTCCAGTGGGTCAGAAGTTTACATACACCAAGTTGAATGTGCTTTTAAACAGCTTGGAAAATTCCAGAAAATTATGTCATGGCTTTAGAAGCTGATAGGCTTATTGCATCATTTGAGTCAATTGGAGGTGTAACTGGGATGTATTTCAAGACCTACCTTCAAACTCAGTGCCTCTTTGCTTGACATCATGGGAAAATCAAAAGAAATCAGTCAAGACCTCAGAAAAAAATGGTAGACCTCCACAAGTCTGGTTCATCCTTGGTAACAATTTCCAAACACCTGAAGGTACCACGTTCATCTGTACAAACAATAGTACGCAAGTATAAACACCATGGGACCACGCAGCCGCCTTACCGCTCAGGAAGGAGACGCATTCTGTCTCCTAGAGATGAACGTACTTTGGTGTGAAAAGAGCAATTCAATCCAAGAACAACAGTAAAGGACCTTGTGAAGAAGCAGGTAACAGGTACAAAAGGATCTATATCCACAGTAAAACAAGTCCTATATCGACATAACCTGAAAGGCTGCTCAGCAAGGAAGAATCCACTGCTCCAAAACTGCCATAGAAATTCCAGACTACGGTTTGCAACTGCACATGGGGACAAAGATTGTACTTTTTGGAGAAATGTCCTCTGGTCTAATGAAACAAAAATAGAACTGTTTGGCCATTACCATCATCATGTTTGGAGGAGGAAGGGGGAGGCTTGCAAGCCGAAGAACACCATCCCAACCGCGAAGCACGGGGGTGGCAGCATCATGTTGTGGGGGTGCTTTGCTGCAAGAGGGACTGGTGCACTTCACAAAATAGATGGAATCATGATGAGGTAGGAAAATGATGTGGATATATTGAAGCAACATCTCAAGACATCAGTCAGGAAGTTAAAGCGTGGTCGCAAATGGGTCTTCCAAATGGACAATGACCCCAAGTCACTCAAGTCACCCACTGGGAATGTGATGAAATAAATAAAAGCTGAAATAAATCACTCTACTATTATTCTGACATTTAACATTCTTAAAATTAATTGGTGATCCTAACTGACCCAAGACATGGAATTTTATACTTGGATTAGATGTCAGGAATTGTGAAAAACGGATATAAATATATTTGGCTAAGGTGTGTGTAAACTTCCGACTTCAACTGTATATATGTACATATATATATTTTTCACACTTGAAGTGACTTAACTGGACATCGTAGGGGTGGTTTCAAAGGGTTCAAAAAGTTTAATCTTCCCAAATGTTACATATTTGTGACCTGGGGACCCTGCATATGAAATCTGAAGTCAATCGAACCAAAAGCGTTTTTGACCTCAATGGTCTTGCAGTTCTAGAAAACTAATTGAAATATTGAATGAATCCTGAGGAGGATATTGGTCAATTTTTGTTTTTATTAACTTGAAACTGTCTGTCTGTCTGTCTGTCTGTCTGTCTGTCTGTCTGTCTGTCTGTCTGTCTGTCTGTCTGTCTGTCTGTCTGTCTGTCTGTCTGTCTGTCTGTCTGTCTGCCTGCCTGCCTGCCTGCCTGCCTGCCTGCCTGCCTGCCTGCCTGCCTGCCTGCCTGCCTGCCTGCCTGTCTGTCTGTCTGTCTGTCTGTCTGTCTGTCTGTCTGTCTGTCTGTCTGTCTGTCTGTCTGTCTGTCTGTCTGTCTGTCTGTCTGTCGGCATGTCTGTGGGAGAGAGGAGGGAGAAGGAGAGAGAGAGATGAGAGTAGGGGGAGGCAGGGAAAGAGTAGAGGGAGAGAGAAGAGAATGAACTGTTAACTACTGTGACATTAAAAAATAAATTAAACCAAGCTGACGTTATCCTGTGATACCATGTTGTAACCACACTGCTAACCCGAACCTTAAATTAAGACCAAAAAGCACATTTTTGTTTTCATAAATTTTTACAATACAGGCAATTTTGACTTTGCAGCTGGGGAAACATGACGACAATAAAAATGTCAACCTGATGTTTCATAGGGGAGAGTGGGGTAAGTTGAGCTGGTGTTTCATAGGGAAGAGTGGGGTAAATTGAGCTGATGTTTCATAGGGGAGAGTGGGGTAAGTTTAGCTGATGTTTCATAGGGGAGAGTGGGGTAAATTGAGCTGATGTTTCATAGGGGAGAGTGGGGTAAGTTCAGCTGATGTTTCATAGGGGAGAGTGGGGTAAGTTGAGCTGGTGTTTCATAGGGGAGAGTGGGGTAAGTTGAGCTGATGTTTCATAGGGGAGAGTGGGGTAAATTGAGCTGATGTTTCATAGGGGAGAGTGGGGTAAATTGAGCTGATGTTTCATAGGGGAGAGTGGGGTAAATTGAGCTGATGTTTCATAGGGGAGAGTGGGGTAAGTTGAGCTGATGTTTCATAGGAGAGAGTGGGGTAAATTGAGCTGATGTTTCATAGGGGAGAGTGGGGTAAGTTGAGCTGATGTTTCATAGGAGAGAGTGGGGTAAATTGAGCCACCCTTGTTTCTAATACATACACAAAATTAAGAATTTGACCAAATAGTACTCTGCACTGACACACACACACACACACACACACACACACACACACACACACACACACACACACACACACACACACACACACACACACACACACACACACACACACACACACACACACACACACACACACACACACACACACACACACACACACACACACACACACACACACACACACACACACACACACACACACACACACACACACACACACACACACACACACACACAGTTTCCACAACGGTGGGTTTACTTTTAATGATTGACAGGTGCAACACCCCTGTTAGATTACTTATCAACACTTCTATTTAACTCTATGTGAACTGTTTGAATAGTAAATAAAGTCATATTGTTTCAACATATATCATCAAGCTTCAGATAGAAATGAAATATGAATAAATATTAAATATCCGCTCCATGTCAGAAGAGGGGGGGAAGAGAGTACAGCCTATAATTTAACTTTACTGCAAAGGGAGGGACAGAAGAACTGCCCATAGATAATAAGCAGAGAGCAGAGAACATACATATAGTTACATATTAGGGACTCCACAAGAGGGGTGAACTGGAGGGCAAAGTTGAAAGGTCATCCAGGATCACCGTTTTAGGCATTTCCTTTGACATGGACCAACAATATCCTGTTCCAAAAGAGGTTTGGTTTTTAACATTAGAATGTCCAACAAACTCCAACCCAACAGGTTCATTATTTATACCTCAAGGTCCCCTAGTATCATTATTGGGGCCATATCAGTTTGTGCACACAACCTGGTCGTACACCATCCACACCAAGCAAAAACAATGGTAATATCCCTGACTCCCTGATGTCCTCTATCTAATCAGGCCCAGATAAGGCTCCTCATATTGTCTCTTTCTAAAGACCTGCTGTCTCACTGCCTTGGCTTGAAGCTCCAACGTCCAACTGCATGCCTGACTGTCCGTCTCAGCTGTGACAAATGATTGACTGGGACTTTGCTCTCCTCCTCAGTCCTCCCCACCTCCACAACTATATCTCTGTTTTGTCTTCAAGGTCCACTGTCAAGATACTTGGACAAGTGGGAATACTCAGTAACAGAGAAGACTAAGGAGGAAAAGAGTGTGGCTCTCAGTAAATCTCAAAGGGATTAATCAAATAAAACATATCCTCTCTAACTGGAACAAAGTCGTACAAAGGCTCAGACAGTTTGGACACAGATTCATCAAACATTTGGATGACCATATTTGGACAAACCGACATTGAAGGAGAGAAACATCTTTCCACAGGTTGAAACTACGACAAGTGGGATATCACAACTGATCCTTGAGAATCAACCTGAAGCCAGTTTCTATTGAGACATAAGACATTTAAGTCATAAGATCACAACACAACATAGCACAGGGAGAGACAAGGTTGAAGGAATTATCAGAGGTGACCTCTACACATACGGGACTCTAACAGATCACACAGGCCCAACCATGGAGGAGAGAAGGCGTGTGGGCTACTGTGTTCACAGAGAGGTGCTGGATGAGGGAAAAGTGGACCAGATGGCTGAGAAATCAGATGTTAGAGTCCCTATCTCTGAAAAAATCAGAGAGTCATTGAGGTAAGGTGATAACCTTACTTTAACCTAGCATACAAAAAAATGAAATGAAATGAAACTGTGACAAAACAGTGTTTAGTGTTGATGTCTCCAGAATGCTGTGTCTCAGAAATGACTCACAATTGAGTGAGTATTGTTAAGTATAATAATGCACAAGGTTGGGTAGTTTAATTTGTAAATGTAATCGGTTACAGTTACAAGTTACCTGTCCAAAATTATGAGTAACGCAACTTTTGAATTACTCAAACTCAGTAATGTAATCTGATTACTTTCAGTTACTTTTGGACTGCTTTTCCCCTAAGGATACCGTCTGTGATCTTAAGCACAACAAATTTGTAGCATTTTTAACTAATTGGATTCGCAACATATCATATGAATTACCACGTTCTACTGTCTGAAATTAGACAAACGTTCTGAAGCATCACTTTGAGAGGCATCCATCAAATGCATTTGGTATGTCATCATAGGGATCTCTGACTCGTCATCAGACTCCTTCAGGTGGAACAAACTTAAACTTGCACATTGAATGTCATTGAGTAAACAGAAAGGTGTCGTCATGTATTTTCTGCAAACACACTTTCTGAACTTAATTCCCCCGGTGCCGATGATTTGGACTTCAATTAATAAGGCAGCCCCCCGCACCTCTTTGACTTAAAGGGGTTGGGTTAAATGCGGAAGGCACATTTGGGTTGAATGCATTCAGTTGTGCAACTGACTAGGTATCCCCTTTCTCTTCCCTAAAACGAATCCAAGAAGTAATCATCCAATTTTTCAAAAGTATCTGTAATCTGATTACAAAATTTGAGCTGGTAACGTAACTGACTACAGTAAATAGAATAACATCTGTAATGCCTGGACAGTCTCAGTGTATCCTAGTGTTGTTCTAGCAGTTTGTCTAAGAGTATCTGAGTGTGCCTCTTAGTTCCCCCTACAGATGTGGGATCTTAATATGAGCAAGTTTGCTACAGCAGGAAAATGATTGTGCCACAACAGGAAATGTCAATTATTAAGATCCTACACCTGTATGTCTCAGTAGGTCCTGTGTGCCTGTTTCAGGGCTTTAAGAGATTATCGGTACTCAATTTACCGTTGTCATACCAGGGTTAAAACTTTAGAACTGGAAATCGATACCAGGTGCTGGTACTCAAACAGTAGAACATTAGAGGCGAAACTCTGTACCCTCATAAACCACAGACCTGCATATGTCTCATTAGTGTTAGCTTTTCTAAGTCTTTGTGTGTGTGTGTGTGTGTGTGTGTGTGTGTGTGTGTGTGTGTGTGTGTGTGTGTGTGTGTGTGTGTGTGTGTGTGTGTGTGTGTGTGTGTGTGTGTGTGTGTGTGTGCACATATGTGTGTATGTGTGTGTGTGTGTTCTCTCAGGTGTTCTGGCCCCAAGCTGAAGAGTTGTATGTTGTCGTCTGTTCCTGTCCTCTCCTGGCTGCCTCGCTACTCCCTCAGAGACAACGCCATCGGAGACCTGATCTCAGGCATCAGTGTGGGCATCATGCACCTACCACAAGGTCTGATTGCCTGACTAAATATAACGTCTGTATTTAAAACATCCTTTTATGTGTCTTGTATTATTGCCTTGTTACCCTCTTTAATAAACACATATTAACCCTCTTTGAGTAACCTGTGAATATGAATATATGTTGTGTCACTGTAGGGATGGCCTATGCTCTGCTAGCAGCAGTGCCACCAGTGTTTGGTCTCTACTCTTCCTTTTACCCCATCCTCATCTACTTCATCTTTGGGTCGTCCAAACACATCTCTGTGGGTAAGTTCTTTACTATGTAGAGAGTACAAACCATGTTTAATGTTTGATGTCACACACAGAGACCATGGGTCCTACTAATCACCCCAAACAATCCAAAACAACCCAAAACAACTCCAAACAGTTACCCTAAAGGACCCCAAATAACCTATACATGCACAAACATTTCAGTCATACTTTTTTTATTATCTCTGCTATCGTGACAATATAGAATATAGAATCCTGAACCCAATATAGCACAAACCAAACCAAAATGTGAACAAACTGATCATTTGGGTGGTTTTGTGTTGTTTTGGTGGCCAGTTTGTGGTTCTTTCGGGTACTTATGGGTTGTTTTGTGTACTTGTTTGTGGTTCTTTCGGGTACTTATGGGTTGTTTTGTGTACTTGTTTGTGGTTCTTTCGGGTACTTATGGGTTGTTTTGTGTACTTGTTTGTGGTTCTTTCGGGTACTTATGGGTTGTTTTGTGTACTTGTTTGTGGTTCTTTCGGGTACTTATGGGTTGTTTTGTGTACTTGTTTGTGGTTCTTTCGGGTACTTATGGGTTGTTTTGTGTACTTGTTTGTGGTTCTTTCGGGTACTTATGGGTTGTTTTGTGTACTTGTTTGTGGTTCTTTCGGGTACTTATGGGTTGTTTTGTGTACTTGTTTGTGGTTCTTTCGGGTACTTATGGGTTGTTTTGTGTACTTGTTTGTGGTTCTTTCGGGTACTTATGGGTTGTTTTGTGTACTTGTTTGTGGTTCTTTCGGGTACTTATGGGTTGTTTTGTGTACTTGTTTGTGGTTCTTTCGGGTACTTATGGGTTGTTTTGTGTACTTGTTTGTGGTTCTTTGTGCTTGTTTTAGGTTGTTTTGTGTAGCTTTGGGTGGGTTCTCTTGGGTACCTTTTGTTGTTTTGGTTACCTTTTGCGTAGTTTTGGGTACCTGTTTGTGGTTGTTTTGGGTACTTTTGTGGTGTTTTGGTACCTTTTTCGGTTGTTTGGGGTGTTTTAAGGTCATTTTGGTTACTTTGGTGTTCTCTTGGGTACCTTTTGTGTAGTTTTGGGTACTTGTTTGTGGTTGTTTTGGGTAATTTTGGATTGTTTTGGGTACTTTGGGGGTTCTTTTGGGGTGTTTTGTGTACCTTTTTCGGTTGTTTGGTGTGTTTTAAGGTCATTTTGGTTACTTTGGGTTGTTTTGGGGACTATTGGGGTTCTTTTGGGTACCTGTTTGGAGTTATTTGGGGTGATTAGTAGGACCCAAGATGACTATACATTATTTTGCCATCCAGTGAACACAACACTAATGTTTTGCCTAGTCAGAACATTAATTTCAAACTAACTACTTTCCTGTACATAAACCTCTCTCTCTCTCTTAGGTACATATGCAGTGATGAGTGTGATGATCGGGGGAGTGACAGAGCGCTTGGCCCCAGACACTAACTTCATGATGTATGATAACGCCACCAATCAGAGTATGGTGGATGTTTTGGCCCGAGACACAGAGCGGGTGAAAGTGGCTGCTGCCGTTACTTTCTTGTCCGGCCTCTTCCAGGTAAATCTGACTGAACTTCCACTGCATGCCACAAGACTGTTAGCCTGCTGAGCTAAAGCCTAGAAAGTCTTTAGGTATCAGGCAAAGTTATTCATCATTACTGTTACGAATCCCTTTTGGCCCGACAGTCTAGGGGGGATGGTAATGAGACACGTAACATAACTCATGCAAATTATTATTGTGACAAAGTAAAAGTGTGCACGAAATAACCACGACAACAGAAATCTACCGTCAAACTCTAGGTTTATTTATAAACACACGGTAATGGGGGGAGCAGGAAAAGGGGCTGAGCTGGACCCAAGGAAAGAAACAATAAATATACAAAAACACACCCCTAAGCTAGACTAGCCTACTTTAACAGTTAACTAATCAAAAATACAGTGGGTGGTCCGCCCAGTTCTAACTAGTGTATTTAACAAAGTTCACCTACGGGTAGTGTATGCCCATGGGCGACTGGTCTTGGTTTCCCCCTTTTCCCACCAGCAACAAACAAACACCATAACCAAAAACAATACTCACAGGTGATGACAAAGTGCTATGGAGGTGCTTAAACAAAAGAGAGGTTAAGACACAAAGCGAGAGTGAAACACAGAGACCTACAGACATGGCGTTTACAGAGAGATTGAGCTGAGCTGAGCTGAGCTAGAGATTGAGCTGAGCTGAGCTCTAGAACAAACAAATGGGGTTTTTAAACCATGGGGAAGGAACTGTAATAGGTCAGGAAATAGGAGGAGGTGTGTCTTCTGATTGATGATTGATTGTTGACTGATTGGGGAGTGATGGTTTTCACCTGTGAGGGGAGAAGGAGAGAAAAGAAACACACACACAGGATACACACACACACAGGATAACTGTATCCGTAACAATTACTTGTCTCCAAACTACCTGTTATATTAGCAGAGATTGTATGACAGCCTCTCCCGTGTGCATGTGTGAATGTGTGTGTAGATGCTCCTGGGCCTGGTTCAGTTTGGCTTTGTGGTGACCTACCTGTCTGAGCCCCTGGTCAGAGGGTACACCACCGGAGCAGCCATCCACGTCATCGTCTCTCAGCTCAAGTACACCTTTGGCATCAGTCCAAAACGCCACAGCGGACCCTTCGCCCTGATCTTTGTAAGTACTACAAACACACAGTTAAATGCATATACTCAAGCATGTGTCCTGTCCCATGTCCTGATGCCCATCTCTCTCTCTCTCTCTGTCTCTCTCTCTGTCTCTCTCTCTCTCTCTCTCTCTCTGTCTCTCTCTCTCTCTGTCTGTCTGTCTCTCTGTCTGTCTGTCTGTCTGTCTGTCTGTCTGTCTGTCTGTCTGTCTGTCTGTCTGTCTCTGTCTCTGTCTCTGTCTCTGTCTCTGTCTCTGTCTCTGTCTCTCTGTGTGTGTAGACGGTGATAGAGGTGTGCTATCTGGTGCCAGAAACCAACATAGGCACTCTAGTGGTGAGCCTGGTGTCCATCATTGGCCTTGTCATGGTCAAGGAGCTCAACACCTACCTGGGCAAAAAGCTGCCAGTACCCATTCCTGTAGAGCTGCTAGGGGTGAGTCACAGTCCCATTCCTCCTACACCCAACAGAGGATAAACAGATTAGTTCCCATTGTGAATATTAGACCAATTAATGGCATTGAGATAAAATAGTTGTGCATTAACAATGGATAATGAAGTGGAGTAGGAGGAACACTGTTAATGTAGAACAAAAATATAGTAACTTTATTTTGACCACATAAACAGCCAAACATTATTTTTATGAAAGTACAACAAGGTACTGTAACAACTATTTATGGATAGAGTATATTTTATTCAATCTAAGTTCCAACTGTGAAAAAAGTTGCTCTCTATCTCTCTCTGACAACATTGACTTTAATAGCTGATTTTTTTTTACAAAAGATTATCTAGAGATAATGTATAATGTCCACTAATACCGAATGTGGATTCAAACATTGAATTAATCTCTTCGTCTGTCTGTCTGTTGTCAGATCATCATCGCCACGGTGGTCTCCTGGCAGGTCAACCTGGAGGGGAAGTATGGAGTGGAAGTGGTGGGAGAGATCCCCTCTGGGTGAGGAGAGGAGCATTATACATACATAGAGATACCACATAGATACACAACCACATAGATACACAACCACAATGTTTTCAATGTTTTATTTTATTTCACCTTTATTTAACCAGGTAGGTGAGTTGAGAACAAGTTCTCATTTACAACTGCGATCTGGCCAAGATAAAGCAAAGCAGTGTGACACAAACAACAACACAGAGTTACACATGGGATAAACAAACATACAGTCAATAATACAATAGAAAAACGATATATACAGTGTGTGCAAATGAGGTAGGATAAGGGATGTAAGGCAATGAATAGGCCATAGTGGCTAAATAATTACAAAATAGCAATAAAACACTGGAGTGATAAATGTGCAGAAGATGAGTGTACAAGTAGAGATACCTCGGTGCAAGGAGAATAATAAATAATAAAACATTTACAGATGGGCTATGTACAGGTGCAGTGATCTGTGAGCTGCTTGACAGCTGGTGCTTAAAGCTAGTGAGGGAGATATGAGTATCCAGCTTCAGTGATTTTTGCAGTTCGTTCCAGTCATTGGCAGCAGAGAACTGGAAGGAAAGGCGTGCCAAGGAGGAATTGGCTTTGGGGGTGACCAGTGAAATATACCTGCTGGAGCACATGCTATGGGTGGGTGCCTGCTATGGTGACCAGTGAGCTGAGATAATACGGGGCTTTACCTAGCAAATACTTATAGATGACCTGGAGCCAGTGGGTTTGGAGATGAATATGAAGCGAGGGCCAGCCAACGAGAGCATTCAGGTCGCAGTGGTGGGTAGTATATGGTGCTTTGGTGACAAAACGGATGGCACTGTGATATACTGCATCCAATTTGCTGAGTAGAGTGTTGGAGGTTATTTTGTAAATGACATCGCCGAAGTCAAGGATGGGTAGGATGGTCAGTTTTATGAGGATATGTTTGGCAGCATGAGTGAAGGATGCTTTGTTGCGAAATAGGAAGGCGATTCTAGATTTAATTTTGGATTGGAGATGCTTAATGTGAGTCTGGAAGGAGAGTTTACAGTCTAACCAGACACCTAGGTATTTGTCCACATATTCTAAGTCAGAACCGTCCAGAGTAGTGATGCTGGATGGGCGGGCAGGTGTGGGCAGCAATCGATTGAAGAGCATGCATTTAGTTTTACTTGCATTTAAGAGCAGTTGGAGGCCACGGAAGGAGAGTTGTATGGCAATGAAGCTCGTCTCGAGGTTAGTTAACACAATGTCCAAAGAAGGGACAGAAGTATACAGAATGGTGTTGTCTGTGTTGAGGTGGATCAGAGAATCACCAGCAGCAAGAGCGAGCGACACCATTGATGTATATAGAGAAAAGAGTCATCTCGAGGATTGAACCCTGTGGCACCCCCATAGAGGCTGCCAGAGGTCCGGACAACAGTTCCTCCGATTTGACACACTGAACTCTGTCTGAGAAGTAGTTGGTAAGCCAGGCGAGGCAGTCATTTGAGAAACCAAGGCTGTTGAGTCTGCCGATAAGAATGTGGTAATTGACAGAGTTGAAAGGTACCACATAGGGCACAACAAGGGCACTGCGTTCATCCACCTCTGGCCTGCTCGCCTCCCTACCACTGAGGAAGTACAGCTCCCGCTCAGCCCAGTCAAAACTGTTCGCTGCTCTGGCCCCCCAATGGTGGAACAAACTCCCTCACGACGCCAGGACAGCGGAGTCAATCACCACCTTCCGGAGACACCTGAAACCCCACCTCTTTAAGGAATACCTAGGATAGGATAAGCAATCCCTCTCACCCCCCCCCCTTTAAGATTTAGATGCACTATTGTAAAGTGACTGTTCCACTGGATGTCATAAGGTGAATGCACCAATTTGTAAGTCGCTCTGGATAAGAGCGTCTGCTAAATGACTTAAATGTAAAATGTAAATGAAAGCCTTGGCCAGGTCGGTAAATACAGCTGCACAGTATTGTCTCTTATCGATGGCGGTTATGATATCGTTTAGGACCTTGAGCGTGGCCGAGGTGCACCCATGACCAGCTCTGAAACCAGACTGCATAGCGGAGAAGGTATGGTGGGATTTCAAATGGTTGGTGATCTGTTTGTTAACCTGTTATGGATCCCTTCGCGCGCCAATCCCTTTAGCGGGATCGATTTGACAACATCCAATGAAATTGCAGAGCGCTAAATTCAAACTACAGAAATATCAATATTCAAGATTCACGAAAAAACAAGTATAATACATCAAAATAAAGCTTAACTTGTTGTTAATTCAGTGTCAGATTTCAAAAAGGCTTTACGGCGAAAGCAGACCATGCGATTATCTGAGGACAGCGCCCGCATACAAACACATGAAAATCATTTTCATCCAGGCAGGTGGCGACACAAAAGTCAGAAATAACGATATAATATATGCCTTACCTTTGAAGATCTTCTTCTGTTGGCACTCCAAAATGTCCCAGAAACATCACAAATTGTCCTTTTGTTCGATAATGTCCTTCTTTATATATAATATATTTGGTGCGTTTGATTCAGAAATACACCGGTTCCAACTCGCCCAACATGACTACAAAGTATCTAATAAGTTACCTGTAAACTTGGTCCAAACATTTCAAACAATGTTCCTAATCCAACCTAAGGTATCCTAAAACGTAAATAATCAATCAAATTTAAGACGGGATATACTGTGTTCAATATCGGATAAAAACAATGTGAAGCGCGTTCCAGTTCACGCACATCAAACAGTAGAGTCCACTTGGAATGATACTTACAAAGAACAGCCGTACTTCTTCATATCTCAAAAGAAAAACATCAATCAATTTCTAAAGACTGTTGACATCTAGTGGAAGCCATAGGAACTGCAACCAGGTTCCTATTAAATAGGGCTGAAAACAGTGACCTCAATTTTTTCCCCCTGAAAAATCAGTTCTGTTATACTCACAGACATTATTTGAACAGTTTATGCATATCCTAGCTTCTGGGCCTGAGTAACAGTTTACTTTGGGCACGCTTTTCATCCGGACGTAAAAATACTGCCCCCTATCCCTAAGACATTTTAACTTGGCTTTTGAAGACCTTAGAAAGGCAGGGTAGGATAGGTATAGGTCTGTAGCAGTTTGGGTCTAGAGTGTCACACCCTTTTGAAGAGGGGGATGACCGTGGCAGCTTTCCAATCTTTGGGGATCTCAGACTATATGAAAGAGAGGTTGAACAGGCTAGTAATAGGGATTGGAACAAATTTGGCGGATAATTTTTGAAAGAGAGGGTCCAAAATGTCTAGCCCGGCTGATTTGTAGGGGTCCAGATTTTGCAGCACTTTCAGAACATCAGCTATCTGGAAGGTAGAAATGGGGGAAGCTTGGGTAAGTTGCTTTGGGGGGCGCAGAGCTGTTGACCAGGGTAGGGGTAGCCAGGTGGAAAGCATGGCCAGCTGTAGAAAAATGCTTATTGAAATTCTCAATTATGGCAGATTTATTGGTGGTGACAGTGTTTCCTAGCCTGAGTGCAGTGGGCAGCTGGGAGGAGGTGCTCTTATTCTTTACAGTGTCCCAGAAGATTTTGGAGTTTGTGCTACAGGATGCACATTTCTGTTTGAAAAAGCTAGCCTTTGCTTTCCTAACTGCCTGTGTACATTGGTTCCTAACTTTCATGAAAAGTTGCACATCGCGGGGGCTATTCGATACATAACCACATAGATACACAACCACAGATACATAACCACACAAATGCACAACCACAGATGCATAACCACAGATACACAACCACATAGATACACAACCACAGATACACAACCACATAGATACACAACCACAGATACACAACCACATAGATACACAACCACATATACATAACCACATAGATACACAACCACTGATGCACAACCACAGATACATAACCACATAGATGCACAACCACATATACATAACCACATAGATACACAACCACATATACATAACCACATAGATACACAACCACAGATACATAACCACATAGATACACAACCACAGATACACAACCACATAGATACACAACCATAGATACATAGATACACAACCACAGATACATAGATACACAACCACAGATACATAACCACGTAGATACACAACCACAGATACATAACCACATAGATGCACAACCACAGATACATAACCACATAGATACACAACCACAGATACATAACCACATAGATACATAACCACATAGATACACAACCACAGATACATAGATACACAACCACAGATACATAACCACATAGATACACAACCACAGATACATAACCACATAGATGCACAACCACAGATACATAACCACATAGATGCACAACCACAGATACATAACCACATAGATACACAACCACAGATACATAACCACATAGATACACAACCACATAGATACACAACCACATAGATACACAACCACATAGATACACAACCACAGATACACAACCACATAGATACACAACCACAGATACATAACCACATAGATACACAACCACATATACATAACCACATAGATACACAACCACATAGATACACAACCACAGATACATAACCACATAGATACACAACCACAGATACACAACCACAGATACATAACCACATAGATACACAACCACAGATACACAACCACAGATACATAACCACATAGATACACAACCACATAGATGCACAACCACAGATACATAACCACATAGATGCACAACCACAGGTACATAACCACATAGATACACAACCACAGATACACAACCACATAGATACACAACCATAGATACATAGATACACAACCACAGATACATAACCACATATACATAACCACATAGATACATAACCACATAGATACACAACCACAGATACATAGATACACAACCACAGATACATAACCACGTAGATACACAACCACAGATACATAACCACATAGATGCACAACCACATAGATACACAACCACAGATACACAACCACATAGATACACAACCACAGATACACAACCACAGATACACAACCACATAGATACCAAACAACATACAGTACATACACAGCCATAACAGCCCATATCCCAGATACTCAGTCACATAGTCTAACTACACAACCACTCGTACCGATGACATTATACCTAGCTATACAACCACCAAACTACAGTACACAACATGATCACACAAAGATATCCTTGTCAAGGAGAATAACAGTTACCCTTGTTTCTCTTCCCTAGTCTACAACCCCCTGTCATGCCTACAGCCTCTCTATTTGGGCAGGTGATAGGTGATGCCTTCGCTCTGTCTGTGGTTGGCTACGGCATTGCCATCTCCCTCGGACGGATCTTTGCCCTAAAATATGGCTACAAAGTTGACAGCAACCAGGTAAAATCATTGTCAATGACTATGTGATTGGAAATCTCTCTGGGTGTGGTTGTTGTAATGTGTGGCATGCACTGCTTGTGAATGACTGGTTGTGCTATTCAGTCCCCTATTTACTGAAGAAAGTGGTCTCTACCTGGTTTAGGAATTGATAGCCCTGGGTCTCAGCAACACCATTGGAGGGGTGTTTCAGTGCTTTGCAATCAGTTGCTCCATGTCCCGCACCATGGTACAGGAAAGCACTGGGGGCAAGACTCAGGTACAGACTCCTCTCATTATGACAGTAGTCATACATTATTCTGTTGCATTGATAAGTGGGTTCATTAAAAAACACTTGAAGCGTTAATTAAAACCACATCACACACCCATGTGGATTCATTAAAACACATATAATTAGTTGTCTAGCTCATCATTTAAACAGACAGGGCTCAATATTCCCAACATTACACAATTACAGGAGGGCCTGGTTATTGTCTGTTTTAACCCTCACTGATCCATCACTCTCTCCCTCCCAGGTGGCGAGTGCCCTTTCAGCCATGGTGATTCTGGTCATCATGCTGTGGATTGGGGCTCTCTTTGAAGAGCTGCCAAAGGTACCGTTCTATTGGCTGTTTGTTAATAGACTGAAGTGGTTCTGTGTGTGATTGTGATTGGTGGCTGTCTCTCTGTCCACCAGGCCGTGTTGGCAGCCATAATCTATGTGAACCTGCAAGGGATGATGAAGCAGTTCATGGACATCCCAACTCTGTGGAAGAGCAATAAAGTGGATATGGTGAGTGAGTGAGAGATGGAAGGGGGAGAGAGAGAGCAGGGGGAGATGAAGGAGGAGAGAGGAGAAAGAGGGCGGGGGGGAGGAGGGGTAGGGGGATATATTGGAGAGATGAAGGAGGAGAGGAGAAAGAGGGTGGGGAGAGGAGGGGGAGGGGGATATATTGGAGAGATGAAGGAGGAGAGAGGAGAAAGAGGGCGGGGGGAGGAGGGGTAGGGGGATATATTGGAGATATGAAGGAGGAGAGGAGAAAGAGGGCAGGAGGAGGAGGGGTAGGGGGATATATTGGAGAGATGAAGGAGGAGAGGAGAGAGGGCAGGAGGAGGAGGGGTAGGGGGATATATTGGAGAGATGAAGGAGGAGAGGAGAAAGAGGGGGGGAGAGGAGGGGGAGGGGGATATATTGGAGAGATGAAGGAGGAGAGAGGAGAAAGAGGGCGGGGGAGGAGGGGTAGGGGAATATATTGGAGAGATGAAGGAGGAGAGGAGAAAGAGGGTGGGGGGAGGAGGGGTAGGGGGATATATTGGAGAGATGAAGGAGGAGAGAGGAGAAAGAGGGCGGGGGGGGAGGAGGGGTAGGGGGGATATATTGGAGAGATGAAGGAGGAGAGAGGAGAGGAGAAAGAGGGCAGGGGGAGGAGGGGGAGGGGGATATATTGGAGAGATGGAGGAGAGGAGAAAGAGGGTGGGGGGAGGAGGGGTAGGGGGATATATTGGAGAGATGAAGGAGGAGAGAGGAGAAAGAGGGCAGGGGGAGGAGGGGTAGGGGGATATATTGGAGAGATGAAGGAGGACAGAGGAGAGAGGAGAAAGAGGGCAGGGGGAGGAGGGGGAGGGGGATATATTGGAGAGATGAAGGAGGAGAGGAGAAAGAGGGCAGGGGGAGGAGGGGTAGGGGGATATATTGGAGAGATGAAGGAGGAGAGGAGAAAGAGGGCAGGGGAGGAGGGGTAGGGGGATATATTGGAGAGATGAAGGGGAAGAGGAGAAAGAGGGTGGGGGAGAGGGGGGGGAGGGGGATATATTAGAGAGATGAAGGAGGAGAGAGGAGAAAGAGGGCAGGGGGAGGAGGGGTAGGGGGATATATTGGAGAGATGAAGGAGGAGAGAGGAGAGAGGACAAAGAGGGTAGGGGGGAGGAGGGGGAGGGGGATATATTGCAGAGATGAAGGAGGAGAGAGGAGAAAGAGTGCAGGGGGAGGAGGGGTAGGGGGATATATTGGAGAGATGAAGGAGGAGAGGAGAAAGAGGGCGGGGAGAGGAGGGGGAGGGGGATATATTGGAGAGATGAAGGAGGAGAGAGGAGAAAGAGGGCGGGGGAGGAGGGGTAGGGGGATATATTGGAGAGATGAAGGAGGAGAGGGAGAAAGAGGGCGGGGGAGGAGGGGTAGGGGGATATATTGGAGAGATGAAGGAGGAGAGGAGAAAGAAGGGGGGGGGGAGGAGGGGTAGGGGGATATATTGGAGAGATGAAGGAGGAGAGAGGAGAAAGAGGGCAGGGGGAGGAGGGGTAGGGGGATATATTGGAGAGATGAAGGAGGAGAGAGGAGAAAGAGGGCAGGGGAGGAGGGGGAGGGGGATATATTGGAGGATGAAGGGGAGAGGAGGGGGTGGGGGGAGGAGGGGTATATATTGGAGAGATGAAGGAGGAGAGAGAGAAAGAGGGCAGGGGGAGGAGGGGTAGGGGGATATATTGGAGAGATGAAGGAGGAGAGAGGAGAGAGGAGAAAGAGGGCAGGGGGAGGAGGGGAGGGGGATATATTGGAGAGATGAAGGAGGAGAGGAGAAAGAGGGCAGGGGAGGAGGGGTAGGGGGATATATTGGAGAGATGAAGGAGGAGAGAGGAGAGAGGAGAAAGAGGGCAGGGGGAGGAGGGGGAGGGGGATATATTGGAGAGATGAAGGAGGAGAGGAGAAAGAGGGCAGGGGGAGGAGGGGTAGGGGGATATATTGGAGAGATGAAGGAGGAGAGGAGAAAGAGGGCAGGGGAGGAGGGATAGGGGGATATATTGGAGAGATGAAGGGGAAGAGAGGAGAGAGGACAAAGAGGGCAGGGGGAGGAGGGGGAGGGGGATATATTGGAGAGATGAAGGAGGAGAGGAGAAAGAGGGTGGGGGAGGAGGGGTAGGGGGATATATTGGAGAGATGAAGGAGGAGAGAGGAGAAAGAGGGCAGGGGGAGGAGGGGTAGGGGGATATATTGGAGAGATGAAGGAGGAGAGAGGGAGAGAGGAGAAAGAGGGCAGGGGGAGGAGGGGGAGGGGGATATATTGGAGAGATGAAGGAGGAGAGGAGAAAGAGGGTGGGGGAGGAGGGGTAGGGGGATATATTGGAGAGATGAAGGAGGAGAGAGGAGAAAGAGGGCAGGGGGAGGAGGGGTAGGGGGATATATTGGAGAGATGAAGGAGGAGAGAGGAGAGAGGAGAAAGAGGGCAGGGGGAGGAGGGGGAGGGGGATATATTGGAGAGATGAAGGAGGAGAGAGAAAGAGGGTGGGGGAGGAGGGGAGGGGGATATATTGGAGAGATGAAGGAGGAGAGGAGAAAGAGGGCAGGGGAGGAGGGGTAGGGGGATATATTGGAGAGATGAAGGGGAAGAGGAGAAAGAGGGTGGGGGGAGGAGGGGGAAGGGGGTTATATTAGAGAGATGAAGGAGGAGAGAGGAGAAAGAGGGCAGGGGGGAGGAGGGGTAGGGGGATATATTGGAGAGATGAAGGAGGAGAGAGGAGAGAGGACAAAGAGGGCAGGGGGAGGAGGGGGAGGGGGATATATTGGAGAGATGAAGGAGGAGAGAGGAGAAAGAGTGCAGGGGGAGGAGGGGTAGGGGGATATATTGGAGAGATGAAGGAGGAGAGGAGAAAGAGGGCGGGGAGAGGAGGGAGGGGGGGGATATATTGGAGAGATGAAGGAGGAGAGAGGAGAAAGAGGGCGGGGGGAGGAGGGGTAGGGGGATATATTGGAGAGATGAAGGAGGAGAGGAGAAAGAGGGTAGGGGGATATATTGGAGAGATGAAGGAGGAGAGAGGAGAAAGAGGGCAGGGGGAGGAGGGGTAGGGGGATATATTGGAGAGATGAAGGAGGAGAGAGGGAGAGAGGAGAAAGGGGCAGGGGAGGAGGGGGAGGGGGATATATTGGAGAGATGAAGGAGGAGAGGAGAAAGAGGGTGGGGGGAGGAGGGGGGTAGGGGGATATATTGGAGAGATGAAGGAGGAGAGAGGAGAAAGAGGGCAGGGGGAGGAGGGGTAGGGGGATATATTGGAGAGATGAAGGAGGAGAGAGAGAGGAGAAAGAGGGCAGGGGGAGGAGGGGGAGGGGATATATTGGAGAGATGAAGGAGGAGAGGAGAAAGAGGGCAGGGGGAGGAGGGGTAGGGGGATATATTGGAGAGATGAAGGAGGAGAGAGGAGAGAGGAGAAAGAGGGCAGGGGGAGGAGGGGGAGGGGGATATATTGGAGAGATGAAGGAGGAGAGGAGAAAGAGGGCAGGGGGAGGAGGGGTAGGGGGATATATTGGAGAGATGAAGGAGGAGAGGAGAAAGGGGCAGGGGAGGAGGGATAGGGGGATATATTGGAGAGATGAAGGAGGAGAGAGGAGAAAGAAAGGGGCAGGGGGAGGAGGGGGAGGGGGATATATTGGAGAGATGAAGGAGGAGAGGAGAAAGAGGGTGGGGGAGGAGGGGTAGGGGGATATATTGGAGAGATGAAGGAGGAGGGGAGAAAGAGGGCGGGGGAGGAGGGGTAGGGGGATATATTGGAGAGATGAAGGAGGAGAGGAGAAAGAGGGCGGGGGAGGAGGGGTAGGGGGATATATTGGAGAGATGAGGAGAGGAGAGGAGAAAGGGGGGGGGAGGAGGGGTAGGGGGATATATTGGAGAGATGAAGGAGGAGAGAGGAGAAAGAGGGCAGGGGGAGGAGGGGGATATATTGGAGAGATGAAGGAGGAGAGAGGAGAAAGAGGGCAGGGGAGGAGGGGGGGGGGATATATTGGAGAGATGAAGGAGGAGAGGAGAAAGAGGGCAGGGGGAGGAGGGGTAGGGGGATATATTGGAGAGATGAAGGAGGAGAGAGGAGAAAGAGGGCAGGGGGAGGAGGGGTAGGGGGATATATTGGAGAGATGAAGGAGGAGAGAGGAGAGAGGAAAAGAGGGCAGGGGGAGGAGGGGGAGGGGGATATATTGGAGAGATGAAGGAGGAGAGGAGAAAGAGGGCAGGGGAGGAGGGATAGGGGGATATATTGGAGAGATGAAGGGGAAGAGAGGAGAGAGGACAAAGAGGGCAGGGGAGGAGGGGGAGGGGGATATATTGGAGAGATGAAGGAGGAGAGGAGAAAGAGGGTGGGGGGAGGAGGGGTAGGGGGATATATTGGAGAGATGAAGGAGGAGAGAGGAGAAAGAGGGCAGGGGGAGGAGGGGTAGGGGGATATATTGGAGAGATGAAGGAGGAGAGAGGAGAGGAGAAAGAGGGCAGGGGGAGGAGGGGAGGGGGATATATTGGAGAGATGAAGGAGGAGAGGAGAAAGAGGGTGGGGGGAGGAGGGGTAGGGGGATATATTGGAGAGATGAAGGAGGAGAGAGGAGAAAGAGGGCAGGGGGAGGAGGGGTAGGGGGATATATTGGAGAGATGAAGGAGGAGAGAGGAGAAGAAAGAGGGCAGGGGGAGGAGGGGGAGGGGATATATTGGAGAGATGAAGGAGGAGAGGAGAAAGAGGGCAGGGGAGGAGGGGTAGGGGGATATATTGGAGAGATGAAGGAGGAGAGAGGAGAAAGAAAGAGGGCAGGGGGAGGAGGGGGAGGGGGATATATTGGAGAGATGAAGGAGGAGAGAGAGAAAGAGGGCAGGGGGAGGAGGGGTAGGGGGATATATTGGAGAGATGAAGGAGGAGAGGAGAAAGAGGGCAGGGGAGGAGGGGTAGGGGGATATATTGGAGAGATGAAGGAGGAGAGAGGAGAGAGGAGAAAGAGGGCAGGGGGAGGAGGGGGAGGGGGATATATTGGAGAGATGAAGGAGGAGAGGAGAAAGAGGGCAGGGGGAGGAGGGGTAGGGGGATATATTGGAGAGATGAAGGAGGAGAGAGAGAAAGAGGGCAGGGGGAGGAGGGGGAGGGGGATATATTGGAGAGATGAAGGAGGAGGGAGAAAGAGGGCAGGGGAGGAGGGGTAGGGGGATATATTGGAGAGATGAAGGGGAAGAGAGGAGAGAGGACAAAGAGGGCAGGGGGGGAGGGGGAGGGGGATATATTGGAGAGATGAAGGAGGAGAGAGGAGAAAGAGGGTGGGGGAGGAGGGGTAGGGGGATATATTGGAGAGATGAAGGAGGAGAGGGAGAAAGAGGGCAGGGGGAGGAGGGGTAGGGGGATATATTGGAGAGATGAAGGAGGAGAGAGAAAGAGGGCAGGGGAGGAGGGATAGGCGGATATATTGGAGAGATGAAGGGAAGAGAGGAGAGAGGACAAAGAGGGCAGGGGGAGGAGGGGTAGGGGGATATATTGGAGAGATGAAGGAGGAGAGAGGAGAGAGGAGAAAGAGGGCAGGGGGAGGAGGGGAGGGGGATATATTGGAGAGATGAAGGAGGAGAGGAGAAAGAGGGCAGGGGAGGAGGGGTAGGGGGATATATTGGAGAGATGAAGGAGGAGAGGGAGGGCAGGGGAGGAGGGATAGGGGGATATATTGGAGAGATGAAGGAGGAGAGAGGAGAGAGGAGAAAGAGGGCAGGGGGAGGAGGGGGAGGGGGATATATTGGAGAGATGAAGGAGGAGAGGAGAAAGAGGGTGGGGGGAGGAGGGGTAGGGGGATATATTGGAGAGATGAAGGAGGAGAGAGGAGAGAGGAGAAAGAGGGCAGGGGGAGGAGGGGGAGGGGGATATATTGGAGAGATGAAGGAGGAGAGGAGAGAAGAAAGAGGGCAGGGGGAGGAGGGGGGAGGGGGATATATTGGAGAGATGAAGGAGGAGAGGAGAAAGAGGGCAGGGGGAGGGGGTAGGGGGATATATTGGAGAGATGAAGGAGGAGAGGAGAAAGAGGGCAGGGGAGGAGGGATAGGGGGATATATTGGAGAGATGAAGGAGGAGAGAGGAGAGAGAGAGAAAGAGGGCAGGGGGAGGAGGGGGAGGGGGATATATTGGAGAGATGAAGGAGGAGAGGAGAAAGAGGGTGGGGGAGGAGGGGTAGGGGGATATATTGGAGAGATGAAGGAGGAGAGAGGAGAAAGAGGGCAGGGGGACGAGGAGGGGTAGGGGGATATATTGGAGAGATGAAGGAGGAGAGAGGAGAGAGGAGAAAGAGGGCAGGGGGAGGAGGGGGAGGGGGATATACTGGAGAGATGAAGGAGGAGAGGAGAAAGAGGGTAGGGGGAGGAGGGTAGGGGGATATATTGGAGAGATGAAGGAGGAGAGAGGAGAGAGGAGAAAGAGGGCAGGGGGAGGGAGGGGGAGGGGGATATATTGGAGAGATGAAGGAGGAGAGGAGAAAGAGGGCAGGGGGAGGAGGGGTAGGGGGATATATTGGAGAGATGAAGGGGAAGAGAGGAGAGAGGACAAAGAGGGCAGGGGGAGGAGGGGAGGGGGATATATTGGAGAGATGAAGGAGGAGAGGAGAAAGAGGGTGGGGGGAGGAGGGGTAGGGGGATATATTGGAGAGATGAAGGAGGAGAGAGGAGAAAGAGGGCAGGGGGAGGAGGGGTAGGGGATATATTGGAGAGATGAAGGAGGAGAGAGGAGAGGAGAAAGAGGGCAGGGGGAGGAGGGGGAGGGGGATATATTGGAGAGATGAAGGAGGAGAGGAGAAAGAGGGTGGGGGGAGGAGGGGTAGGGGGATATATTGGAGAGATGAAGGAGGAGAGAGAGAAAGAGGGCAGGGGGAGGAGGGGTAGGGGGATATATTGGAGAGATGAAGGAGGAGAGAGGAGAGAGGAGAAAGAGGGCAGGGGGGAGGAGGGGGAGGGGGATATATTGGAGAGATGAAGGAGGAGAGGAGAAAGAGGGCAGGGGGAGGAGGGGTAGGGGGATATATTGGAGAGATGAAGGAGGAGAGGAGAAAGAGGGCAGGGGAGGAGGGATAGGCGGATATATTGGAGAGATGAAGGAAGAGAGGAGGAGGACAAAGAGGGCAGGGGGAGGAGGGGAGGGGGATATATTGGAGAGATGAAGGAGGAGAGAGGAGAAAGAGTGCAGGGGGAGGAGGGGGGGGGATATATTGGAGAGATGAAGGAGGAAAGAGGGCAGGGGAGGAGGGGTAGGGGGATATATTGGAGAGATGAAGGAGGAGAGAGGAGAAAGAGGGCGGGGGAGGAGGGGGGTAGGGGGATATATTGGAGAGATGAAGGAGGAGAGAGAGAAAGAGGGCAGGGGTGGAGGGGTAGGGGGATATATTGGAGAGATGAAGGAGGAGAGAGGAGAAAGAGGGCAGGGGGAGGAGGGGTAGGGGGATATATTGGAGAGATGAAGGAGAAGAGAAAGAGGGCAGGGGAGGAGGGGTAGGGGGATATATTGGAGAGATGAAGGAGGAGAGGAGAGAGGGCAGGAAGGGGGCGGGGGAGGAGAGATGAAGGAGGAGGGAGATATATTGGGGGAGAGATGATATATTGGAGAGATGAAGGAGGAGAGAGGAGAAAAGAGGGCAGGGGGAGGAGGGGTAGGGGGATATATTGGAGAGATGAAGGAGGAGGGAGGAGAGAGAGAAAGAGGGCAGGGGGAGGAGGGGTAGGGGATATATTGGAGAGATGAAGGAGGAGGAGAGGAGAAAGAGGGCAGGGGGAGGAGGGGTAGGGGGATATATTGGAGAGATGAAGGAGGAGAGGAGAAAGAGGGCAGGGGAGGAGGGGTAGGGGATATATTGGAGAGATGAAGGGGAGAGGAGAAAGAGGGTGGGGGAGGAGGGGGAGGGGGATATATTGGAGAGATGAAGGAGGAGAGAGGAGAAAGAGGGCAGGGGGAGGAGGGGTAGGGGGATATATTGGAGAGATGAAGGAGGAGAGAGGAGAAAGAGGGCAGGGGGAGGAGGGGTAGGGGGATATATTGGAGAGATGAAGGAGGAGAGAGGAGAAAGAGGGCGGGGGGAGGAGGGGTAGGGGGATGTATTGGAGAGATGAAGGAGGAGAGAGGAGAAAGAGGGCAGGGGGAGGAGGGGTAGGGGGATATATTGGAGAGATGAAGGAGGAGAGAGGAGAAAGAGGGCGGGGGGAGGAGGGGTAGGGGGATATATTGGAGAGATGAAGGAGGAGAGGAGAAAAGAGGGCGGGGGAGGAGGGGTATGGGGATATATTGGAGAGATGAAGGAGGAGAGGAGAAAGGGGCGGGGAGAGGAGGGGTAGGGGGATATATTGGAGAGATGAAGGAGGAGAGGAGAAAGAGGGCGGGGGAGGAGGGGTAGGGGGATATATTGGAGAGATGAAGGAGGAGAGGAGAAAGAGGGCGGGGGAGGAGGGGGAGGGGGATATATTGGAGAGATGAAGGAGGGAGAGGAGAAAGAGGGGGGGGGAGGGGTGGGGGGATATATTGGAGAGATGAAGGAGGAGAGAGGAGAAAGAGGGCAGGGGGAGGAGGGGGGGTAGGGGGATATATTGGAGAGATGAAGGAGGAGAGAGGAGAAAGAGGGCGGGGGAGGAGGGGTAGGGGGATATATTGGAGAGATGAAGGGGATAGAGGAGAAAGAGGGCAGGGGGGAGGGGTAGGGGGATATATTGGAGAGATGAAGGAGGAGAGAGGAGAAAGAGGGCAGGGGGAGGAGGGGTAGGGGGATATATTGGAGAGATGAAGAAGGAGAGGAGAAAGAGGGCGGGGGAGGAGGGGTATGGGGATATATTGGAGAGATGAAGGAGGAGAGGAGAAAGAGGGTGGGGAGAGGAGGGGGAGGGGGATATATTGGAGAGATGAAGGAGGAGAGAGGAGAAAGAGAGGGCGGGGGAGGAGGGATAGGGGGATATATTGGAGAGATGAAGGAGGAGAGAAGAAAGAGGGTAGGGGAGGAGGGGTAGGGGGATATATTGGAGAGATGAATGGGGAGAGGAGAAAGAGGGAGGGGGGAGGAGGGGTAGGGGGATATATTGGAGAGATGAAGGAGGAGAGAGGAGAAAGAGGAGGGGGGAGGAGAGGTAGGGGGATATATTGGAGAGATGAAGGAGAGGAGAAAGAGGGCGGGGGAGGAGGGGTAGGGGGATATATTGGAGAGATGAAGGGGGAGAGGAGAAAGAGGGCAGGGGGAGGAGGGGTAGGGGGATATATTGGAGAGATGAAGGAGGAGAGAGGAGAAAGAGGGCGGGGGAGGAGGGTAGGGGGATATATTGGAGAGATGAAGGAGAGAGAGAGAGAAAGAGGGCAGGGGGAGGAGGGGTAGGGGGATATATTGGAGAGATGAAGGGGAAGAGGAGAAAGAGGGGGGGAGGGGGGAGGGGGATATATTAGAGAGATGAAGGAGGAGAGAGGAGAAAGAGGGCAGGGGGAGGAGGGGTAGGGGGATATATTGGAGAGATGAAGGAGGAGAGAGGAGAAAGAGGGCAGGGGGAGGAGGGGTAGGGGGATATATTGGAGAGATGAAGGAGGAGAGAGGAGAAAGAGGGGCGGGGGAGGAGGGGTAGGGGGATGTATTGGAGAGATGAAGGAGGAGAGAGGAGAAAGAGGGCAGGGGGAGGAGGGGTAGGGGGATATATTGGAGAGATGAAGGAGGAGAGAGGAGAAAGAGGGCGGGGGAGGAGGGGTAGGGGGATATATTGGAGAGATGAAGGAGGAGAGGAGAAAAGAGGGCGGGGAGGAGGGGTATGGGGATATATTGGAGAGATGAAGGAGGAGAGGAGAAAGGGGGCGGGGGAGGAGGGGTAGGGGGATATATTGGAGAGATGAAGGAGGAGAGGAGAAAGAGGGCGGGGGAGAGGAGGGGTAGGGGGATATATTGGAGAGATGAAGGAGGAGAGGAGAAAGAGGGCGGGGGAGGAGGGGGGAGGGGGATATATTGGAGAGATGAAGGGGAGAGGAGAAAGAGGGAGGGGGAGGAGGTGGGGGGATATATTGGAGAGATGAAGGAGGAGTGAGGAGAAAGAGGGCAGGGGGAGGAGGGGTAGGGGGATATATTGGAGAGATGAAGGAGGAGAGAGGAGAAAGAGGGCGGGGGAGGAGGGGTAGGGGGATATATTGGAGAGATGAAGGAGGAGAGAGGAGAAAGAGGGCAGGGGGGGGAGGGTAGGGGGATATATTGGAGAGATGAAGGAGGAAGAGAGGAGAAAGAGGGCAGGGGGAGTAGGGGTAGGGGGATATATTGGAGAGATGAAGGAGGAGAGGAGAAAGAGGGCGGGGGGAGGAGGGGTATGGGGATATATTGGAGAGATGAAGGAGGAGAGGAGAAAGAGGGCGGGGAGAGGAGGGGGAGGGGATATATTGGAGAGATGAAGGAGGAGAGAGGAGAAAGAGGGCGGGGGAGGAGGGATAGGGGGATATATTGGAGAGATGAAGGAGGAGAGAAGAAAGAGGGTAGGGGAGGAGGGGTAGGGGGATATATTGGAGAGATGAATGGGGAGAGGAGAAAGAGGGAGGGGGAGGAGGGGTAGGGGATATATTGGAGAGATGAAGGAGGAGAGAGGAGAAAGAGGGCGGGGGGATGAGGAGAGGTAGGGGGATATATTGGAGAGATGAAGAAAGAGAGGAGAAAGAGGGCGGGGGAGGAGGGGTAGGGGGATATATTGGAGAGATGAAGGGGCAGAGGAGAAAGAGGGCAGGGGGAGGAGGGGTAGGGGGATATATTGGAGAGATGAAGGAGGAGAGAGGAGAAAGAGGGCAGGGGGAGGAGGGTAGGGGGATATATTGGAGAGATGAAGGAGGAGAGAGGAGAAAGAGGGCAGGGGGAGGAGGGGTAGGGGGAATATATTGGAGAGATGAAGGAGGAGAGGAGAAAGAGGGCAGGGGAGGAGGGTGAGGGGGATATATTGGAGAGATGAAGGAGGAGAGGAGAAAAGAGGGCAGGGGGAGGAGGGGTAGGGGGATATATTGGAGAGATGAAGGAGGAGAGAGGAGAAAGAGGGCGGGGGAGGAGGGGTAGGGGGATATATTGGAGAGATGAAGGAGGAGAGAGGAGAGAGGAGAAAGAGGGCAGGGGAAGGAGGGGGAGGGGGATATATTGGAGAGATGAAGGAGGAGAGAGGGAAAAGAGGGCAGTGGGAGGAGGGGTAGGGGGATATATTGGAGAGATGAAGGAGGAGAGAGGAGAAAGAGGGCGGGGGAGGAGGGTAGGGGGATATATTGGAGAGATGAAGGAGAGAGAGGAGAAAGAGGACAGGGGGATGAGGGGTAGGGGGATATATTGGAGAGATGAAGGAGGAGAGGAGAAAGAGGGCAGGGGAGGAGGGGGAGGGGGATATATTGGAGAGATGAAGGAGTAGAGGAGAAAGAGGGCAGGGGGAGGAGGGGTAGGGGGATATATTGGAGAGATGAAGGAGGAGAGAGGAGAAAGAGGGCGGGGGAGGAGGGGTAGGGGGATATATTGGAGAGATGAAGGAGGACAGAGGAGAGAGGAGAAAGAGGGCAGGGGGAGGAGGGGTAGGGGGATATATTGGAGAGATGAAGGAGGAGAGAGGAGAAAGAGGGCGGGGGAGGAGGGGTAGGGGGATATATTGGAGAGATGAAGAAGGAGAGGAGAAAGAGGGCGGGGGAGGGGGGTAGGGGGATATATTGGAGAGATGAAGGAGGAGAGGAGAAAGAGGGCGGGGAGAGGAGAGGGAGGGGGATATATTGGAGAGATGAAGGAGGAGAGAGGAGAAAGAGGGCGGGGGGAGGAGGGATAGGGGGATATATTGGAGAGATGAAGAAAGAGAGGAGAAAGAGGGCGGGGGAGGAGGGGTAGGGGGATATATTGGAGAGATGAAGGGGGAGAGGAGAAAGAGGGCAGGGGGAGGAGGGGTAGGGGGATATATTGGAGAGATGAAGGAGGAGAGAGGAGAAAGAGGGCAGGGGAGGAGGGTAGGGGGATATATTGGAGAGATGAAGGAGGAGAGAGGAGAAAGAGGGCAGGGGGAGGAGGGGTAGGGGAATATATTGGAGAGATGGAGGAGAGGAAAGAGGGCAGGGGAGGAGGGTGAGGGGGATATATTGGAGAGATGAAGGAGGAGAGGAGAAAGAGGGCAGGGGGAGGAGGGGTAGGGGGATATATTGGAGAGATGAAGGAGGAGAGAGGAGAAAGAGGGCGGGGGAGGAGGGGTAGGGGGATATATTGGAGAGATGAAGGAGGAGAGAGGAGAGAGGAGAAAGAGGGCAGGGGAAGGAGGGGGGGGGGATATATTGGAGAGATGAAGGAGGAGAGAGGGAAAAGAGGGCAGTGGGAGGAGGGGTAGGGGGATATATTGGAGAGATGAAGGAGGAGAGAGGAGAAAGAGGGCGGGGGAGGAGGGGTAGGGGGATATATTGGAGAGATGAAGGAAGAGAGAGGAGAAAGAGGGCAGGGGGATGAGGGGTAGGGGGATATATTGGAGAGATGAAGGAGGAGAGGAGAAAGAGGGCAGGGGAGGAGGGGGAGGGGGATATATTGGAGAGATGAAGGAGTAGAGGAGAAAGAGGGCAGGGGGAGGAGGGGTAGGGGGATATATTGGAGAGATGAAGGAGGAGAGAGGAGAAAGAGGGCGGGGGAGGAGGGGGTAGGGGGATATATTGGAGAGATGAAGGAGGAGAGAGGAGAAAGAGGGCAGGGGGAGGAGGGGTAGGGGGATATATTGGAGAGATGAAGCAGGAGAGAGGAGAAAGAGGGCGGGGGAGGAGGGGTAGGGGGATATATTGGAGAGATGAAGGAGCAGAGAGGAGAAAGAGGGCGGGGGAGGAGGGGTAGGGGGATATATTGGAGAGATGAAGAAGGAGAGGAGAAAGAGGGCGGGGGAGGAGGGGTATGGGGATATATTGGAGAGATGAAGGAGGAGAGGAGAAAGAGGGCGGGGAGAGGAGAGGGAGGGGGGATATATTGGAGAGATGAAGGAGGAGAGAGGAGAAAGAGGGCGGGGGAGGAGGGATAGGGGGATATATTGGAGAGATGAAGGAGGAGAGGAGAAAGAGGGCAGGGGAGGAGGGGTAGGGGGATATATTGGAGAGATGAATGGGGAGAGGAGAAAGAGGGCGGGGGAGGAGGGGGGGAGGGGGATATATTAGAGAGATGAAGGAGGAGAGAGGAGAAAGAGGGCAGGGGGAGGAGGGGTAGGGGGATATATTGGAGAGATGAAGGAGGAGAGGAGAGAGGAGAAAGAGGGCAGGGGGAGGAGGGGAGGGGGATATATTGGAGAGATGAAGGAGGAGAGAGGAGAAAGAGGGCGGGGGGAGGAGGGGTAGGGGGATATATTGGAGAGATGAAGGAGGAGAGAGGAGAAAGAGGGCGGGGGAGGAGGGGTAGGGGGATATATTGGAGAGATGAAGGAGGAGAGAGAGAAAGAGGGCAGGGGGAGGAGGGGTAGGGGGATATATTGGAGAGATGAAGGAGGAGAGAGGAGAAAGAGGGCGGGGGGAGGAGGGGAAGGGGGATATATTGGAGAGATGAAGGAGGAGAGAGGAGAAAGAGGGCGGGGGGAGGAGGGGTAGGGGGATATATTGGAGAGATGAAGGAGGAGAGAGGAGAAAGAGGGCGGGGGAGGAGGGGTAGGGGGATATATTGGAGAGATGAAGGAGGAGAGAGGAGAAAGAGGGCGGGGGGAGGAGGGGTAGGGGGATATATTGGAGAGATGAAGGAGGAGAGAGGAGAAAGAGGGCGGGGGGAGGAGGGGTAGGGGGATATATTGGAGAGATGAAGAAGGAGAGGAGAAAGAGGGCGAGGGAGGAGGGGTATGGTGATATATTGGAGAGATGAAGAAGGAGAGGAGAAAGAGGGCGAGGGAGGAGGGGTATGGGGATATATTGGAGAGATGAAGGAGGAGAGAGGAGAAAGAGGGCAGGGGGAGGAGGGTAGGGGGATATATTGGAGAGATGAAGGAGGAGAGAGGAGAAAGAGGGCAGGGGGAGGAGGGGTAGGGGGATATATTGGAGAGATGAAGGAGGAGAGGAGAAAGAGGGCAGGGGAGGAGGGGAGGGGGATATATTGGAGAGATGAAGGAGGAGAGGAGAAAGAGGGCAGGGGGAGGAGGGGTAGGGGGATATATTGGAGAGATGAAGGAGAAGAGAAAGAGGGCAGGAGGAGGAGGGGTAGGTGGATATATTGGAGAGATGAAGGAGGAGAGAGGAGAGAGGAGAAAGAGGGCAGGGGAAGGAGGGGGAGGGGGATATATTGGAGAGATGAAGGAGGAGAGAGGGAAAAGAGGGCAGTGGGAGGAGGGGTAGGGGGATATATTGGAGAGATGAAGGAGGAGAGAGGAGAAAGAGGGCGGGGGAGGAGGGGTAGGGGGATATATTGGAGAGATGAAGGAAGAGAGAGGAGAAAGAGGGCAGGGGGAGGAGGGGTAGGGGGATATATTGGAGAGATGAAGGAGGAGAGGAGAAAGAGGGCAGGGGAGGAGGGGGAGGGGGATATATTGGAGAGATGAAGGAGTAGAGGAGAAAGAGGGCAGGGGGAGGAGGGGTAGGGGGATATATTGGAGAGATGAAGGAGGAGAGAGGAGAAAGAGGGCGGGGGAGGAGGGGTAGGGGGATATATTGGAGAGATGAAGGAGGACAGAGGAGAGAGGAGAAAGAGGGCAGGGGGAGGAGGGGTAGGGGGATATATTGGAGAGATGAAGCAGGAGAGAGGAGAAAGAGGGCGGGGGAGGAGGGGTAGGGGGATATATTGGAGAGATGAAGGAGCAGAGAGGAGAAAGAGGGCGGGGGAGGAGGGGTAGGGGGATATATTGGAGAGATGAAGAAGGAGAGGAGAAAGAGGGCGGGGGAGGAGGGGTATGGGGATATATTGGAGAGATGAAGGAGGAGAGGAGA
Source organism: Oncorhynchus gorbuscha (assembly GCF_021184085.1). Classification (NCBI taxonomy): domain Eukaryota; kingdom Metazoa; phylum Chordata; class Actinopteri; order Salmoniformes; family Salmonidae; genus Oncorhynchus; species Oncorhynchus gorbuscha. The sequence goes on along the minus strand of NC_060182.1, from coordinate 25,386,705 downwards.
AAGAGGGCGGGGAGAGGAGGGGAGGGGGATATATTGGAGAGATGAAGGAGGAGAGAGGAGAAAGAGGGCGGGGGGAGGAGGGATAGGGGGATATATTGGAGAGATGAAGGAGGAGAGGAGAAAGAGGGCAGGGGGAGGAGGGGTAGGGGGATATATTGGAGAGATGAATGGGGAGAGGAGAAAGGGGCGGGGGAGGAGGGGGAGGAGAGATGAAGGAGGAGAGAGGAGAAAGAGGGCAGGGGGAGGAGGGGTAGGGGGATATATTGGAGAGATGAAGGAGGAGAGGAGAGAGGAGAAAGAGGGCAGGGGGAGGAGGGGAGGGGGATATATTGGAGAGATGAAGGAGGAGAGAGGAGAAAGAGGGCGGGGGAGGAGGGGTAGGGGGATATATTGGAGAGATGAAGGAGGAGAGAGGAGAAAGAGGGCAGGGGGAGGAGGGGTAGGGGGATATATTGGAGAGATGAAGGAGGAGAGAGGAGAAAGAGGGCAGGGGGAGGAGGGGTAGGGGGATATATTGGAGAGATGAGGAGGAGAGAGGAGAAAGAGGGCAGGGGGAGGAGGGGTAGGGGGATATATTGGAGAGATGAAGGAGGAGAGAGGAGAAAGAGGGCGGGGGAGGAGGGGTAGGGGGATATATTGGAGAGATGAAGGAGGAGAGAGGAGAAAGAGGGCGGGGGAGGAGGGGTAGGGGGATATATTGGAGAGATGAAGGAGGAGGAGGAGAAAGAGGGCGGGGGGGAGGAGGGGTAGGGGGATATATTGGAGAGATGAAGGAGGAGAGAGGAGAAAGAGGGCGGGGGAGGAGGGGTAGGGGGATATATTGGAGAGATGAAGAAGGAGAGGAGAAAGAGGGCGAGGGAGGAGGGGTATGGTGATATATTGGAGAGATGAAGAAGGAGAGGAGAAAGAGGGCGAGGGAGGAGGGGTATGGGGATATATTGGAGAGATGAAGGAGGAGAGGAGAAAGAGGGCAGGGAGAGGAGGGGAGGGGGATATATTGGAGAGATGAAGGAGGAGAGAGGAGAAAGAGGGCGGGGGAGGAGGGATAGGGGGATATATTGGAGAGATGAAGGAGGAGAGGAGAAAGAGGGCAGGGGAGGAGGGGTAGGGGGATATATTGGAGAGATGAATGGGGAGAGGAGAAAGAGGGGGGGGAGGGGGGATATATTAGAGAGATGAAGGAGGAGAGAGGAGAAAGAGGGCAGGGGGAGGAGGGGTAGGGGGATATATTGGAGAGATGAAGGAGGAGCGGAGAGAGGAGAAAGAGGGCAGGGGGAGGAGGGGAGGGGGATATATTGGAGAGATGAAGGAGGAGAGAGGAGAAAGAGTGCAGGGGGAGGAGGGGTAGGGGGATATATTGGAGAGATGAAGGAGGAGAGAGGAGAAAGAGGGCAGGGGGAGGAGGGGTAGGGGGATATATTGGAGAGATGAAGGAGGAGAGAGGAGAAAGAGGGCGGGGGAGGAGGGGTAGGGGGATATATTGGAGAGATGAAGGAGGAGAGAGGAGAAAGAGGGCAGGGGGAGGAGGGGTAGGGGGATATATTGGAGAGATGAAGGAGGAGAGAGGAGAAAGAGGGCGGGGGGGAGGAGGGGTAGGGGGATATATTGGAGAGATGAAGGAGGAGAGGAGAAAGGGGGCGGGGAGAGGGAGGGGGAGGGGGATATATTGGAGAAATGAAGGAGGAGAGAGGAGAAAGAGGGCAGGGGGAGGAGGGGTAGGGGGATATTTTGGAGAGATGAAGGAGGAGAGGAGAAAGAGGGGCGGGGGAGGAGGGGGAGGGGGATATATTGGAGAGATGAAGGAGAAGAGGAGAAAGAGGGCAGGGGGAGGAGTGGTAGGGGATATATTGGAGAGAGGAAGGAGGAGAGTGAGGAGAAAGAGGGCGGGTGGAGGAGGGGTAGGGGGATATATTGGAGAGATGAAGGAGGAGAGAGGAGAAACAGGGCAGGGGAGGAGGGGTAGGGGGATATATTGGAGAGATGAAGGAGGGATAGGAGAAAGAGGGCGGGGGGGAGGAGGGGTAGGAGGGTATATTGGAGAGATGAAGGATGAGAGAGGAGAGAGGAGAAAAAGGGTGGGGGGAGGAGGGGTATGGGGATATATTGTAGAGATGAAGGAGGAGAGTGGAGAGAGGAGAAAGAGGGCAGGGGAAGGAGGGTGAGGGGGATATATTGGAGAGATGAAGGAGGAGAGAGGGAGAAAGAGGGCAGGGGGAGGAGGGGTAGGGGGATATATTGGAGAGATGAAGGAGGAGAGAGGAGAAAGAGGGCGGGGGGAGGAGGGGTAGGGGATATATTGGAGAGATGAAGGAGGAGAGAGGAGAAAGAGGGCAGGGGGAGGAGGGGTAGGGGGATATATTGGAGAGATGAAGGAGGAGAGGAGAAAGAGGGCAGGGGAGGAGGGGGAGGGGGATATATTGGAGAGATGAAGGAGTAGAGGAGAAAGAGGGCAGGGGGAGGAGGGGTAGGGGGATATATTGGAGAGATGAAGGAGGAGAGGAGAAAGAGGGCAGGGGAGGAGGGATAGGGGGATATATTGGAGAGATGAAGGAGGAGAGAGGAGAAACAGGGCAGGGGGAGGAGGGGTAGGGGGATATATTGGAGAGATGAAGGAGTGGAGAGGAGAAAGAGGGCGGGGGAGGAGGGGTAGGGGGGTATATTGGAGAGATGAAGGATGAGAGAGGAGAGAGGAGAAAAAGGGTGGGGGGAGGAGGGGTAGGGGATATATTGTAGAGATGAAGGAGGAGAGAGGAGAGAGGAGAAAGAGGGCAGGGGAAGGAGGGGGAGGGGGATATATTGGAGAGATGGAGGAGAGAGGGAAAAGAGGGCAGGGGAGGAGGGGTAGGGGGATATATTGGAGAGATGAAGGAGGAGAGAGGAGAAAGAGGGCGGGGGGAGGAGGGGTAGGGGGATATATTGGAGAGATGAAGGAGGAGAGAGGAGAAAGAGGGCTGGGGGAGGAGGGGTAGGGGGATATATTGGAGAGATGAAGGAGGAGAGGAGAAAGAGGGCAGGGGAGGAGGGGGAGGGGGATATATTGGAGAGATGAAGGAGTAGAGGAGAAAGAGGGCAGGGGGAGGAGGGGTAGGGGGATATATTGGAGAGATGAAGGAGGAGAGAGGAGAAAGAGGGCGGGGGAGGAGGGGTAGGGGGATATATTGGAGAGATGAAGGAGGACAGAGGAGAGAGGAGAAAGAGGGCAGGGGGAGGAGGGGGGGGGATATATTGGAGAGATGAAGGAGGAGAGAGGAGAAAGAGGGCGGGGGGGAGGGGTAGGGGGATATATTGGAGAGATGAAGGAGGAGAGAGGAGAAAGAGGGCAGGGGGAGGAGGGTAGGGGGATATATTGGAGAGATGAAGGAGGAGAGAGGAGAAAGAGGGCAGGGGGAGGAGGGGGTAGGGGGATATATTGGAGAGATGAATGGGGAGAGGAGAAAGAGGGTGGGGGGGATATATTAGAGAGATGAAGGAGGAGAGAGGAGAAAGGGGTAGGGGGAGGAGGGGTAGGGGGATATATTGGAGAGATGAAGGAGGAGGGAGAGAGGAGAAAGAGGGGGGGGAGGAGGGGGAGGGGGATATATTGGAGAGATGAAGGAGGAGAGAGGAGAAAGAGTGCAGGGGGAGGAGGGGTAGGGGGATATATTGGAGAGATGAAGGAGGAGAGAGGAGAAAGAGGGCAGGGGGAGGAGGGGGTAGGGGGATATATTGGAGAGATGAAGGAGGAGAGAGGAGAAAGAGGGCGGGGGAGGAGGGGTAGGGGGATATATTGGAGAGATGAAGGAGGAGAGAGGAGAAAGAGGGCAGGGGGAGGAGGGGTAGGGGGATATATTGGAGAGATGAAGGAGGAGAGAGGAGAAAGAGGGCGGGGGGAGGAGGGGTAGGGGGATATATTGGAGAGATGAAGGAGGAGAGGAGAAAGGGGCGGGGAGAGGAGGGGGAGGGGGGTATATTGGAGAAATGAAGGAGGAGAGAGGAGAAAGAGGGCAGGGGGAGGAGGGGTAGGGGGATATTTTGGAGAGATGAAGGAGGAGAGGAGAAAGAGGGCGGGGGGGAGGAGGGGGAGGGGGATATATTGGAGAGATGAAGGAGAAGAGGAGAAAGAGGGCAGGGGGAGGAGTGGTAGGGGATATATTGGAGAGATGAAGGAGGAGAGAGGAGAAAGAGGGCGGGGGGAGGAGGGGTAGGGGATATATTGGAGAGATGAAGGAGGAGAGAGGAGAAACAGGGCAGGGGGAGGAGGGGTAGGGGGATATATTGGAGAGATGAAGGAGTGGATAGGAGAAAGAGGGCGGGGGGAGGAGGGGTAGGGGGGTATATTGGAGAGATGAAGGATGAGAGAGGAGAGAGGAGAAAAAGGGTGGGGGGAGGAGGGGTATGGGGATATATTGGAGAGATGAAGTAGGAGAGTGGAGAGAGGAGAAAGAGGGCAGGGGAAGGAGGGTGAGGGGATATATTGGAGAGATGAAGGAGGAGAGGGAAAAGAGGGCAGGGGAGGAGGGGTAGGGGGATATATTGGAGAGATGAAGGAGGAGAGAGGAGAAAGAGGGCGGGGGAGGGGGTAGGGGGATATATTGGAGAGATGAAGGAGGAGAGAGGAGAAAGAGGGCAGGGGGAGGAGGGGTAGGGGGATATATTGGAGAGATGAAGGAGGAGAGGAGAAAGGGGCAGGGGAGGAGGGGGAGGGGGATATATTGGAGAGATGAAGGAGTAGAGGAGAAAGAGGGCAGGGGGAGGAGGGGTAGGGGGATATATTGGAGAGATGAAGGAGGAGAGGAGAAAGAGGGCAGGGGAGGAGGGATAGGGGGATATATTGGAGAGATGAAGGAGGAGAGAGGAGAAACAGGGCAGGGCAGGGGAGGAGGGGTAGGGGGATATATTGGAGAGATGAAGGAGGGATAGGAGAAAGAGGGCGGGGGAGGAGGGGTAGGGGGTATATTGGAGAGATGAAGGAGGAGAGAGAGAGGAGAAAAGGGTGGGGGAGGAGGGGTATGGGGATATATTGTAGAGATGAAGGAGGAGAGTGGAGAGAGGAGAAAGAGGGCAGGGGAAGGAGGGGGAGGGGGATATATTGGAGAGATGGAGGAGAGAGGGAAAAGAGGGCAGGGGGAGGAGGGGTAGGGGGATATATTGGAGAGATGAAGGAGGAGAGAGGAGAAAGAGGGCGGGGGGAGGAGGGGTAGGGGGATATATTGGAGAGATGAAGGAGGAGAGAGGAGAAAGAGGGCTGGGGGAGGAGGGGTAGGGGGATATATTGGAGAGATGAAGGAGGAGAGGGAGAAAGAGGGCAGGGGAGGAGGGGGAGGGGGATATATTGGAGAGATGAAGGAGGAGAGGAGAAAGAGGGCAGGGGGAGGAGGGGTAGGGGGATATATTGGAGAGATGAAGGAGGAGAGAGGAGAAAGAGGGCGGGGGAGGAGGGGTAGGGGGATATATTGGAGAGATGAAGGAGGACAGAGGAGAGAGGAGAAAGAGGGCAGGGGGAGGAGGGGGAGGGGGATATATTGGAGAGATGAAGGAGGAGAGAGGAGAAAGAGGGAAGGGGGAGGAGGGGTAGGGGGATATATTGGAGAGATGAAGGAGGAGAGAGGAGAAAGAGGGCAGGGGGAGGAGGGGTAGGGGGATATATTGGAGAGATGAAGGAGGAGAGAAGAGAAAGAGGGCGGGGGAGGAGGGGGGTAGGGGGATATATTGGAGAGATGAAGGAGGAGAGAGGAGAAAGAGGGCGGGGGAGGAGGGGTAGGGGATATATTGGAGAGATGAAGAAGGGAGAGGAGAAAGAGGGCGGGGGAGGAGGGGTAGGGGTAGGGGATATATTGGAGAGATGAAGGAGGAGAGAGGAGAAAGAGGGCGGGGGAGGAGGGGGGTAGGGGGATATATTGGAGAGATGAAGGAGGAGAGGAGAAAGAGGGCAGGGGAAGAGGGGAAGGGGGATATATTGGAGAGATGAATGGGGAGAGGAGAAAGAGGGCGGGGGGAGGAGGGGGATATATTAGAGAGATGAAGGAGGAGAGAGGAGAAAGAGGGGCAGGGGGGAGGAGGGGTAGGGGGATATATTGGAGAGATGAAGGAGGAGAGGAGAGAGGAGAAAGAGGGCAGGGGAGGAGGGGAGGGGGATATATTGGAGAGATGGAGGAGAGAGGGAAAAGAGGGCAGGGGAGGAGGGGTAGGGGGATATATTGGAGAGATGAAGGAGGAGAGGAGAAAGAGGGCGGGGGGAGGAGGGGTAGGGGGATATATTGGAGAGATGAAGGAGGAGAGAGGAGAAAGAGGGCAGGGGAGGAGGGGTAGGGGGATATATTGGAGAGATGAAGGAGGAGAGGAGAAAGAGGGCAGGGGAGGAGGGGGAGGGGGATATATTGGAGAGATGAAGGAGTAGAGGAGAAAGAGGGCAGGGGGAGGAGGGGTAGGGGGATATATTGGAGAGATGAAGGAGGAGAGAGGAGAAAGAGGGCGGGGGAGGAGGGGTAGGGGGATATATTGGAGAGATGAAGGAGGACAGAGGAGAGAGGAGAAAGAGGGCAGGGGGAGGAGGGGTAGGGGGATATATTGGAGAGATGAAGGAGGAGAGAGGAGAAAGAGGGAAGGGGGAGGAGGGGTAGGGGGATATATTGGAGAGATGAAGGAGGAGAGAGGAGAAAGAGGGCAGGGGGAGGAGGGGTAGGGGGATATATTGGAGAGATGAAGCAGGAGAGAAGAGAAAGAGGGCGGGGGAGGAGGGGGTAGGGGGATATATTGGAGAGATGAAGGAGGAGAGAGGAGAAAGAGGGCGGGGGAGGAGGGGTAGGGGGATATATTGGAGAGATGAAGAAGGAGAGGAGAAAGAGGGCGGGGGAGGAGGGGTAGGGGTAGGGGGATATATTGGAGAGATGAAGGAGGAGAGAGGAGAAAGAGGGCGGGGGAGGGGAGGGGTAGGAGGATATATTGGAGAGATGAAGGAGGAGAGGAGAAAGAGGGCAGGGGAGGAGGGGGTAGGGGGATATATTGGAGAGATGAATGGGGAGAGGAGAAAGAGGGCGGGGGAGGAGGGGGAGGGGGATATATTGGAGAGATGAAGAAGGAGAGAGGAGAAAGAGGGCAGGGGGAGGAGGGGTAGGGGGATATATTGGAGAGATGAAGGAGGAGAGAGAGAGAGAGAAAGAGGGCAGGGGGAGGAGGGGAGGGGGATATATTGGAGAGATGAAGGAGGAGAGAGGAGAAAGAGTGCAGGGGGAGGAGGGGTAGGGGGATATATTGGAGAGATGAAGGAGGAGAGGAGAGAGGAGGAAGAGGGCAGGGGGAGGAGGGTTAGGGGGATATATTGGAGAGATGAAGGAGGAGAGAGGAGAAAGAGGGCGGGGGAGGAGGGGTAGGGGGATATATTGGAGAGATGAAGGAGGAGAGAGGAGAAAGAGGGCAGGGGGAGGAGGGGTAGGGGGATATATTGGAGAGATGAAGGAGGAGAGGAGAAAGAGGGCGGGGGGGAGGAGGGGTAGGGGGATATATTGGAGAGATGAAGAAGGAGAGGAGAAAGAGGGCGGGGGAGGAGGGGTATGGGGATATATTGGAGAGATGAAGGAGGAGAGGAGAAAGAGGGCGGGGAGAGGAGGGGGAGGGGGATATATTGGAGAGATGAAGGAGGAGAGAGGAGAAAGAGGGCGGGGGGGAGGGATAGGGGGATATATTGGAGAGATGAAGGAGGAGAGGAGAAAGAGGGCAGGGGAGGAGGGGTAGGGGGATATATTGGAGAGATGAATGGGGAGAGGAGAAAGAGGGTGGGGGGAGGAGGGGGAGGGGGATATATTAGAGAGATGAAGGAGGAGAGAGGAGAAAGAGGGCAGGGGGAGGAGGGGTAGGGGGATATATTGGAGAGATGAAGGAGGAGCGGAGAGAGGAGAAAGAGGGCAGGGGGAGGAGGGGAGGGGGATATATTGGAGAGATGAAGGAGGAGAGAGGAGAAAGAGTGCAGGGGGAGGAGGGGTAGGGGGATATATTGGAGAGATGAAGGAGGAGAGAGGAGAAAGAGGGCAGGGGGAGGAGGGGTAGGGGGATATATTGGAGAGATGAAGGAGGAGAGAGGAGAAAGAGGGCGGGGGAGGAGGGGTAGGGGGATATATTGGAGAGATGAAGGAGGAGAGAGGAGAAAGAGGGCAGGGGGAGGAGGGGTAGGGGGATATATTGGAGAGATGAAGGAGGAGAGAGGAGAAAGAGGGCGGGGGGAGGAGGGGTAGGGGGATATATTGGAGAGATGAAGGAGGAGAGGAGAAAGGGGCGGGGAGAGGAGGGGGGGGGATATATTGGAGAAATGAAGGAGGAGAGAGGAGAAAGAGGGCAGGGGGAGGAGGGGTAGGGGGATATTTTGGAGAGATGAAGGAGGAGAGAGGAGAAAGAGGGCAGGGGGAGGAGGGGAGGGGGATATATTGGAGAGATGAAGGAGGAGAGAGGAGAAAGAGTGCAGGGGGAGGAGGGGTAGGGGGATATATTGGAGAGATGAAGGAGGAGAGAGGAGAAAGAGGGCAGGGGGAGGAGGGGTAGGGGGATATATTGGAGAGATGAAGAAGGAGAGGAGAAAGAGGGCGGGGGAGGAGGGGTATGGGGATATATTGGAGAGATGAAAGAGGAGAGGAGAAAGAGGGCGGGGGAGGAGGGGAGGGGGATATATTGGAGAGATGAAGGAGGAGAGAGGAGAAAGAGGGCGGGGGGAGGAGGGATAGGGGGATATATTGGAGAGATGAAGGAGGAGAGAGGAGAAAGAGGGCAGGGGAGGAGGGGTAGGGGGATATATTGGAGAGATGAATGGGGAGAGGAGAAAGAGGGCGGGGGGAGGAGGGGGAGGGGGATATATTAGAGAGATGAAGGAGGAGAGAGAGAAAGAGGGCAGGGGGAGGAGGGGTAGGGGGATATATTGGAGAGATGAAGGAGGAGCGGAGAGAGGAGAAAGAGGGCAGGGGGAGGAGGGGAGGGGGATATATTGGAGAGATGAAGGAGGAGAGAGGAGAAAGAGTGCAGGGGAGGAGGGGTAGGGGGATATATTGGAGAGATGAAGGAGGAGAGGGAGAAAGAGGGGGGGGAGGAGGGGTAGGGGGATATATTGGAGAGATGATGGAGGAGAGAGGAGAAAGAGGGCGGGGGAGGAGGGGTAGGGGGATATATTGGAGAGATGAAGGAGGAGAGGAGAAAGGGGGCGGGGGGAGGAGGGGGAGGGGGATATATTGGAGAAATGAAGGAGGAGAGAGGAGAAAGAGGGCAGGGGGAGGAGGGGTAGGGGGATATTTTGGAGAGATGAAGGAGGAGAGGAGAAAGAGGGCGGGGGAGGAGGGGGAGGGGGATATATTGGAGAGATGAAGGAGAAGAGGAGAAAGAGGGCAGGGGGAGGAGGGGTAGGGGGATATTTTGGAGAGATGAAGGAGGAGAGGAGAAAGAGGGCAGGGGGAGGAGGGGAGGGGGATATATTGGAGAGATGAAGGAGGAGAGAGGAGAAAGAGTGCAGGGGGAGGAGGGGTAGGGGGATATATTGGAGAGATGAAGGAGGAGAGAGGAGAAAGAGGGCAGGGGGAGGAGGGGTAGGGGGATATATTGGAGAGATGAAGAAGGAGAGGAGAAAGAGGGCGGGGGAGGAGGGGTATGGGGATATATTGGAGAGATGAAGGAGGAGAGGAGAAAGAGGGCGGGGAGAGGAGGGGGAGGGGGATATATTGGAGAGATGAAGGAGGAGAGAGGAGAAAGAGGGCGGGGGGAGGAGGGATAGGGGGATATATTGGAGAGATGAAGGAGGAGAGGAGAAAGAGGGCAGGGGAGGAGGGGTAGGGGGATATATTGGAGAGATGAATGGGGAGAGGAGAAAGAGGGCGGGGGAGGAGGGGGGGGGATATATTAGAGAGATGAAGGAGGAGAGAGGAGAAAGAGGGCAGGGGGAGGAGGGTAGGGGGATATATTGGAGAGATGAAGGAGGAGCGGAGAGAGGAGAAAGAGGGCAGGGGGAGGAGGGGAGGGGGATATATTGGAGAGATGAAGGAGGAGAGAGGAGAAAGAGTGCAGGGGGAGGAGGGGTAGGGGGATATATTGGAGAGATGAAGGAGGAGAGAGGAGAAAGAGGGCAGGGGGAGGAGGGGTAGGGGGATATATTGGAGAGATGAAGGAGGAGAGAGAGAAAGAGGGCGGGGGGGAGGAGGGGTAGGGGATATATTGGAGAGATGAAGGAGGAGAGGAGAAAGGGGGCGGGGAGAGGAGGGGGAGGGGGATATATTGGAGAAATGAAGGAGGAGAGAGGAGAAAGAGGGCAGGGGGAGGAGGGGTAGGGGGATATTTTGGAGAGATGAAGGAGGAGAGGAGAAAGAGGGCGGGGGAGGAGGGGGAGGGGGATATATTGGAGAGATGAAGGAGAAGAGGAGAAAGAGGGCAGGGGGAGGAGGGGTAGGGGATATATTGGAGAGAGGAAGGAGGAGAGAGGAGAAAGAGGGCGGGGGAGGAGGGGTAGGGGGATATATTGGAGAGATGAAGGAGGAGAGAGGAGAAACAGGGCAGGGGGAGGAGGGGTAGGGGGATATATTGGAGAGATGAAGGAGGGGATAGGAGAAAGAGGGCGGGGGAGGAGGGGTAGGAGGATATATTGGAGAGATGAAGGATGAGAGAGGAGAGAGGAGAAAAAGGGTGGGGGGAGGAGGGGTATGGGGATATATTGTAGAGATGAAGGAGGAGAGTGGAGAAAGAGGGCGGGGGGGAGGGGTAGGGGGATATATTGTAGAGATGAAGGAGGAGAGTGGAGAGAGGAGAAAAGGGTGGGGGGAGGGGTAGGGGGATATATTGGAGAGATGGAGGAGAGAGGAGAGAGGAGAAAAGGGTGGGGGAGGAGGGGTAGGGGGATATATTGTAGAGATGAAGGAGGAGAGTGGAGAGAGGAGAAAAAGGGGTGGGGGAGGAGGGGTAGGGGGATATATTGGAGAGATGAAGGAGGAGAGAGGAGAGAGGAGAAAAAGGGTGGTGGGAGGAGGGGTAGGGGGATAGGATATTGTAGAGATGAAGGAGGAGAGAGGAGAGAGGAGAAAAGGGTGGGGGAGGAGGGGTAGGGGGATATATTGTAGAGATGAAGGAGGAGAGAGGAGAAAAAGGGTGGGGGGAGGAAGGGTAGGGGGATATATTGGAGAGATGAAGGAGGAGAGAGGAGAGAAGAAAAGGGGGGGAGGAGGTGTAGGGGGATATATTGGAGAGATGAAGGAGGAGAGGAGAAAGAGGGCGGGGGGGGAGGGGGAGGGGGATATATTGTAGAGATGAAGGAGGAGAGGAGAAAGAGGGCAGGGGGAGGAGGGGTAGGGGGATATATTGTAGAGATTAAGGAGGAGAGTGGAGAAAGAGGGCAGGGGGAGGAGGGGGTAGGGGGATATATTGGAGAGATGAAGGAGGAGAGAGGAGAGAGGAGAAAAAGGGCGGGGGAGGAGGGGTAGGGGGATATATTGTAGAGATGAAGGAGGAAAGAGGAGAAAGAGGGCAGGGGGAGGAGGGGGAGGGGGATATATTGTAGAGATGAAGGAGGAGAGTGGAGAAAGAGGGCAGGGGGAGGAGGGGTAGGGGGATATATTGGAGAGATGAAGGAGGAGAGGGAGAAAGAGGGCAGGGGGAGGAGGGGTAGGGGGATATATTGGAGAGATGAAGGAGGAGAGAGGAGAAGAGAAAAAGGGCGGGGGGAGGAGGGGTAGGGGGATATATTGTAGAGATGAAGGAGGAAAGAGGAGAAAGAGGGCTGGGGGAGGAGGGGAGGGGGATATATTGGAGAGATGAAGGAGGAGAGAGAGAGAAAGAGGGCAGGGAGAGGATTGGTAGGGGGGGATATATTGGAGAGATGAAGGAGGAGAGAGGAGAGAGGAGAAAAAAAGGGCGGGGGAGGAGGGGTAGGGGGATATATTGGAGAGATGAAGGAGGAGGAGGAGAGAGGAGAAAAAGGATGGGGGAGGAGGGGTAGGGGGATATATTGTAGAGATGAAGGAAGAGAGAAGAGAAAAATGGTGGGGGAGGAGGGGTAGGGGGGATATATTGGAGAGATGAAGGAAGAGAGAGGAGAGAGGAGAAAAAGGGTGGGGGGAGGAGGGGTATGGGGATATATTGTAGAGATGAAGGAGGAGAGTGGAGAAAGAGGGCGGAGGGGGAGGGGGATATATTGGAAAGATGAAGGAGGAGAGAGGAGAGAGGAGAAAAAGGGCGGGGGAGGAGGGGTATGGGGATATATTGGAGAGATGAAGGAGGAGAGGAGAAAGAGGGCGGGGAGAGGAGGGGGAGGGGGATATATTGGAGAGATGAAGGAGGAGAGAGGAGAAAGAGGGCGGGGGAGGAGGGATAGGGGATATATTGGAGAGATGAAGAAGGAGAGGAGAAAGAGGGCAGGGGAGGAGGGGTAGGGGGATATATTGGAGAGATGAATGGGGAGAGGAGAAAGAGGGTGGGGGAGGAGGGGGAGGGGGATATATTAGAGAGATGAAGGAGGAGAGAGGAGAAAGAGGGCAGGGGGAGGAGGGGTAGGGGGATATATTGGAGAGATGAAGGAGGAGCGGAGAGAGGAGAAAGAGGGCAGGGGGAGGAGGGGAGGGGGATATATTGGGAGATGAAGGAGGAGAGAGGAGAAAGAGTGCAGGGGGAGGAGGGGTAGGGGGATATATTGGAGAGATGAAGGAGGAGAGAGGAGAAAGAGGGCAGGGGGAGGAGGGGTAGGGGGATATATTGGAGAGATGAAGGAGGAGAGGAGAAAGAGGGCGGGGGAGGAGGGGGTAGGGGGATATATTGGAGAGATGAAGGAGTAGAGAGAGGAGAAAGAGGGCAGGGGGAGGAGGGGTAGGGGGATATATTGGAGAGATGAAGGAGGAGAGAGGAGAAAGAGGGCGGGGGGAGGAGGGGTAGGGGGATATATTGGAGAGATGAAGGAGGAGAGGAGAAGAGGGCGGGGGAGGAGGGGTATGGGGATATATTGGAGAGATGAAGGAGGAGAGGAGAAAGGGGGCGGGAGAGGGGGGGAGGGGGGTATATTGGAGAAATGAAGGAGGAGAGAGGAGAAAGAGGGCAGGGGGAGGAGGGGTAGGGGGATATTTTGGAGAGATGAAGGAGGAGAGGAGAAAGAGGGCGGGGGAGGAGGGGGAGGGGGATATATTGGAGAGATGAAGGAGAAGAGGAGAAAGAGGGCAGGGGGAGGAGGGGTAGGGGATATATTGGAGAGAGGAAGGAGGAGAGAGGAGAAAGAGGGCGGGTGGAGGAGGGGTAGGGGGATATATTGGAGAGATGAAGGAGGAGAGAGGAGAAACAGGGCAGGGGGAGGAGGGGTAGGGGGATATATTGGAGAGATGAAGGAGGAGAGTGGAGAAAGAGGGCGGAGGGGGGGGTAGGGGGATATATTGGAGAGATGAAGGAGGAGATAGGAGAAAGAGGGCGGGGGGGGAGGAGGGGTAGGGGGATATATTGTAGAGATGAAGGAGGAGAGTGGAGAGAGAGAAAAAGGGTGGGGGGGGGGGGGGTAGGGGGATATATTGGAGAGATGGAGGAGAGAGGAGAGAGGAGAAAAAGGGTGGGGAGAGGAGGGGTAGGGGGATATATTGTAGAGATGAAGGAGGAGAGTGGAGAGAGGAGAAAAAGGGTGGGGGGAGGAGGGGTAGGGGGATATATTGGAGAGATGAAGGAGGAGAGAGGAGAGAGTAAAAAAGGGTGGTGGGAGGAGGGGTAGGGGGATATATTGTAGAGATGAAGGAGGAGAGAGGAGAGAGGAGAAAAAGGGTGGGGGAGGAGGGGTAGGGGGATATATTGTAGAGATGAAGGAGGAGAGAGGAGAAAAAGGGTGGGGGGAGGAAGGGTAGGGGGATATATTGGAGAGATGAAGGAGGAGAGAGGAGAGAGAAGAAAAGGGCGGGGGAGGAGGTGTAGGGGGATATATTGGAGAGATGAAGGAGGAGAGGAGAAAGAGGGCGGGGGGAGGGGTAGGGGGATATATTGGAGAGATGAAGGAGGAGAGGAGAAAGAGGGCGGGGGAGGAGGGGTAGGGGGATATATTGTAGAGATGAAGGAGGAGAGGAGAAAGAGGGCAGGGGGAGGAGGGGTAGGGGGATATATTGTAGAGATTAAGGAGGAGAGTGGAGAAAGAGGGCAGGGGGAGGAGGGGTAGGGGGATATATTGGAGAGATGAAGGAGGAGAGAGGAGAGAGGAGAAAAAAGGGCGGGGGAGGAGGGGTAGGGGGATATATTGTAGAGATGAAGGAGGAAAGAGGAGAAAGAGGGCAGGGGGAGGAGGGGAGGGGGATATATTGTAGAGATGAAGGAGGAGAGTGGAGAAAGAGGGCAGGGGGAGGAGGGGTAGGGGGATATATTGGAGAGATTAAGGAGGAGAGTGGAGAAAGAGGGCAGGGGAGGAGGGGTAGGGGGATATATTGGAGAGATGAAGGAGGAGAGAGGAGAGAGGAGAAAAAGGGCGGGGGAGGAGGGGTAGGGGGATATATTGTAGAGATGAAGGAGGAAAGAGGAGAAAGAGGGCTGGGGGATGAGGGGGGGGGGATATATTGTAGAGATGAAGGAAGAGAGAGGAGAGAGGAGAAAAAGGGTGGGGGGAGGAGGGGTAGGGGATATATTGTAGAGATGAAGGAGGAGAGTGGAGAAAAAGAGCAGGGGGGAGGATTGGGGTAGGGGGATATATTGGAGAGATGAAGGAGGAGAGAGGAGAGAGAGAAAAAGGGCGGGGGAGGAGGGGTAGGGGGATATATTGGAGAGATGAAGGAGGAGAGAGGAGAGAGGAGAAAAAGGATGGGGGGAGGAGGGGTAGGGGGATATATTGTAGAGATGAAGGAAGAGAGAGGAGAAAAAAAGGTGGGGGGAGGAGGGGTATGGGGATATATTGTAGAGATGAAGGAGGAGAGTGGAGAAAGAGGGGGGAGGGGGAGGGGGATATATTGGAAAGATGAAGGAGGAGAGAGGAGAGAGGAGAAAAAGGGCGGGGGAGGAGGGGTATGGGGATATATTGGAGAGATGAAGGAGGAGAGGAGAAAGAGGGCGGGGAGAGGAGGGGGAGGGGGATATATTGGAGAGATGAAGGAGGAGAGAGGAGAAAGAGGGCGGGGGGAGGAGGGATAGGGGGATATATTGGAGAGATGAAGGAGAGAGGAGAAAGAGGGCAGGGGAGGAGGGGTAGGGGGATATATTGGAGAGATGAATGGGGAGAGGAGAAAGAGGGTGGGGGAGGAGGGGAGGGGGATATATTAGAGAGATGAAGGAGGAGAGAGGAGAAAGAGGGCAGGGGGAGGAGGGGTAGGGGGATATATTGGAGAGATGAAGGAGGAGCGGAGAGAGGAGAAAGAGGGCAGGGGGAGGAGGGGGAGGGGGATATATTGGAGAGATGAAGGAGGAGAGAGGAGAAAGAGTGCAGGGGGAGGAGGGGTAGGGGGATATATTGTAGAGATGAAGGAGGAGAGTGGAGAGAGGAGAAAAGGGGTGGGGAGGAGGGGTAGGGGGATATATTGTAGAGATGAAGGAGGAGAGAGGAGAGGAAAAAAGGTGGGGGGAGGAGGGGTAGGGGGATATATTGGAGAGATGAAGGAGGAGAGAGAAAGAGAGAGAAGAAAAGGGCGGGGGAGGAGGTGTAGGGGGATATATTGGAGAGATGAAGGAGGAGAGGAGAAAGAGGGCGGGGAGGAGGGGTAGGGGGATATATTGTAGAGATGAAGAAGGAGAGGAGAAAGAGGGCAGGGGGAGGAGGGGTAGGGGGATATATTGGAGAGATGAAGGAGGAGAGGGAGAAAGAGGGCGGGGGAGGAGGGGTAGGGGGATATATTGGAGAGAGGAAGGAGGAGAGAGGAGAAAGAGGGCGGGTGGAGGAGGGGTAGGGGGATATATTGGAGAGATGAAGGAGGAGAGAGGAGAAACAGGGCAGGGGAGGAGGGGTAGGGGGATATATTGGAGAGATGAAGGAGGAGAGTGGAGAAAGAGGGCGGAGGGGGAGGGGGATATATTGGAGAGATGAAGGAGGAGATAGGAGAAAGAGGGCGGGGGAGGAGGGAGGGGGATATATTGTAGAGATGAAGGAGGAGAGAGGAGAGAGGAGAAAAAGAGTGGGGGGGGAGGGGTAGGGGATATATTGTAGAGATGAAGGAGGAGAGTGGAGAGAGGAGAAAAGGGTGGGGGGAGGAGGGGTAGGGGGATATATCGGAGAGATGGAGGAGAGAGGAGAAGGAGAAAAGTGGTGGGGGAGGAGGGGTAGGGAGATATATTGTAGAGATGAAGGAGGAGATACCCAGAGAGGAGAAAAAGGGTGGGGGAGGAGGGGTAGGGGGATATATTGGAGAGATGAGGAGAGTGCATTCACCTCCTAGGAGAAAAAGGGTGGGGGAGGAGGGGGTAGGGGGGTGGCCATTGTAGAGATGAAGGAGGAGAGTCCATGGAGAGAGGAGAAAAGGGGTGGGGGAGGAGGGGTATTGGGATATATTGTAAGTGATTCCTTAGGAGAGCTCTTATCAAACTGGGGGGAGGAGGGGTAGGGGATATATTGGAGAGATGAAGGAGGAGAGAGGAGAGAGAAGAAAAGGGCCAGGGAGGAGGTGTAGGGGATCAACACTATTGGAGAGATGAAGGAGGAGAGGAGAAAGAGGGCGGGGGAGAGGGGTAAAATATATTGTAGAGATGAAGAAGGAGAGGAGAAAGAGGGTAGGGGGAGGAGGGGTGGGGGATATATTGTAGAGATTAAGGAGGAGAGTGGAGAAAGAGGGCAGGGGGAGGAGGGGTAGGGGGATATATTGGAGAGATTAAGGAGGAGAGTGGAGAAAGTGGGCAGGGGGAGGAGGGGTAGGGGGATATATTGGAGAGATGAAGGAGGAGAGAGGAGAGAGGAGAAAAAGGGCGGGGGCAGGAGGGGTAGGGGGATATATTGTAGAGATGAAGGAGGAAAGAGGAGAAAGAGGGCAGGGGGAGGAGGGGGAGGGGGATATATTGTAGAGATGAAGGAGGAGAGTGGAGAAAGAGGGCAGGGGAGGAGGGGTAGGGGGATATATTGGAGAGATTAAGGAGGAGAGGGAGAAAGTGGGCAGGGGAGGAGGGGTAGGGGGATATATTGGAGAGATGAAGGAGGAGAGAGGGAGAGAGGAGAAAAAGGGTTCGGGGGAGGAGGGGTAGGGGGATATATTGTAGAGATGAAGGAGGAAAGAGGAGAAAGAGGGCAGGGGGATGAGGGGGAGGGGGATTATTGTAGAGATGAAGGAGGAGAGAGCCTGAGAGGAGAAAAAGGGTGGGGGAGGAGGGGTAGGGGGATATATTGTAGAGATGAAGGAGGAGAGAGGATAGTTGTAGAGGATGAAAGAGGACAGGGGGAGGAGGGGTAGGGGGATATATTGTAGAGATGAAGGAGGAGACTGAGGTTCTGAGCAGAGGAGAAAAAGGGTGGGGGGAGGAGGGGGTAGGGGGATATATTGTAGAGATGAAGGAGGAGAGAGGATAGAGGATAGAGGAGAAAGAGGACAGGGGGAGGAGGGGTAGGGGGATATATTGTAGAGATGGAGGAGAGAGGATGAGAGAGGAGAAAAATTGTGGGGGGAGGAGGGGTAGGGGGACCATATTGTAGAGATGAAGGAAGAGCCAAGTGAAAAAAATGGTGGGGGAGGAGGGGTAGGGGGTATATTGGAGAGATGAAGGAAGAGAGCCCTGGAGGGAGAAAAGTGGGGAGGAGCGGGTGATGGGGATAGATTGTAGAGATGACCTGGAGTGGAGAAAGACCTGCAGGAGGAGGGCATATATTGGAAAGATGAAGGAGGAGAGAGGAGAGAGGAGAAAACTCGGGGAGGAGGGGAGGAGATATATTGAGGATGAAGGAGGAGCCGAGTGGAGAAAGAGGGCGAGGGGAGGGGGATATATTGGAAAGATGAAGGAGGAGAGTGGAGAAAGAGGGCGGAGGGGTAGCCCTGGGGAGGAGGGGGATATATTGGAGAGATGAAGGAGGAGAGGAGAAAGAGGGGCGGAGGGGGAGGGGATATATTGGAGATATGAAGGAGGAGAGAGGAGAAAGAGGGCAGGGGGAGGGGGATATATTGGAAAGAGGGAGGAGAGAGGAGAAAGAGGGCGGAGGGGAGAAGGAGTTTGGAAAGATGGAGGAGAGAGGAGAAGAGAATAGTGGTCAAAAGGGGAAATGAGTTAGATTTCATTTAATTGTTTTTTCCTCAAGAGGTAATATGATCCCATAGTAGAAAAAGAAGTCTCAGGGGTCAAGGAGAGAGTTTGGTGAGGGAGGAGGATGGTGAACTTTCCTCTGTCTGTCTCCTCCCTAGCTGGTCTGGAGGCCACTCTGAGGAGGCTCTTCAACCCTGACATTGGCCTGGCAGCCTCCATTGCCTTCTCCATGCTCACGGTCATCTTCAGGACCCAGCTGTGAGTACACAACTGCTCTCACACACACACACACACACACACTGGAGTGTACACGCCACACACACACACACACACAAAACTATCCCAGACAGACTCCACCTAACCACAGACATCAACACTATTCATTTGGATCTACCCCACACATCATTAAACCACCCATTCACTCTTAAAAGTCATTTTAACAGATTTAAAAGGGACTAGATGTCATATCGCTACACTTGTGAAACTATCTTTGAAAAAGGGATACCAAATTGTGTAATAAATCGTGGTTAAATCACTCACCTGGGAGGAGTCCCTTTAAGGTGGCAAAGAGCTTCCTAGGGTTAAGTCCCTGAGACCGACATCTACAGACCAGTGGAGAACTATAATCAGGTATGTATCCATGGCAACAGGATATAAAAACATACAGTATGTATTCAGTTACTCTCTAATCATACTGCCACTCAATCAAGAGGGAGTCTTCAGCGTGTAGGTATCAGGTCTATGTCTGTGGAGGTGTACTTCAACTAGGGTCTGGGGTGACGTTTCCCCTAGTTACAGATCTAGGATCAGCTTCCCCTCCCCAATCATATTCTTAATACTGGAATCATTAGTTGCAACATCCATTTTTGGACTTATAAATTAATGATATACACCCATTGATTCTAGAAGAATATCATTTATAAATGCCTTAACTGTCATAACCGATCAGAACCCAAAATATTAGCTTGTTTCACTCCAATGTTTGTAAACAATGTAAATGTAAACACTGTATAGCCTCAACATGGTTAAAACTATACTTTGATATCCATTGCTCTGTCTATGAATTTGAGAGTGGATACATTTCTCCACGCCTATCCCTCCACTTTTTACCACAACAGTGGCAGGGTAACCACTTTTGTGTTGTTTCAATCACAGCCACGGGAAATAGGGGTGCTGAGGGTGATGCAGCACCCACTGAAGAAACATAAATAAATACAAAGGATTTTCCCCAAAAGTATTGCACTGGGCCTTTACAAGTCCTGTATTAGCGGACCCATACAGACATCTGTAGCACGGGCAAACAATTTTCCAGCACCCCTCCCACATGAGTCTTTATTATAATAAGAGCATTGATAAAAATGACCATTGTCTCTCAGGTGAATGAGATCCCTGGTGTGGTGATCTTCCGCTCCTCTGCGACTCTCTACTTTGCCAACGCGGAGATGTACCAAGACGCCCTGGCAGAGAAGGTGAGGTCACAGGAATTACGATGCACTACACAAGCATACTTTGACAAATTGTCAAAACGCCTGACCTGTTTTGCTTCCATTCTGCTGTGTGCGTATGGAGAGCGTGACAGACATTGTTAGGGTGGCATCCATTCCTCTCTCCTCTCTACAACCCCATTATGCTGTCATGTTCCAAGGCAGGAATAATAAAAGATGATAGAATGTCTCACTCCCTTGCTATTGTGTCTCCAGAGTGGGATTGACATCACCAAGCTCATCTCCCAAAAGAAGAAAGCAGAGGCCAAGAGACTGAGGAAGGAAAAGAAAGAGGCCAGGAAAGCCAAGAAGGACGCAAAGAAGAATGGACAGGAATGGGTGAGGAGGAGGGGTGGCACTGAAGAGATCATTCCAGTCTGTTTGTATATCTCCAATGAAATCCACTAATATGGTCAATGTGTTCGGAGAGTATTGGATTACTATGCAGGTATTATGTTGGGTGAGTGTCTTATGGATGATCCATCCATGTCTTGTCCTGTCCAGGAAGGCGAGCCAGACAGTTCGGAGAACGAGGTGGAGAAGGGTGTGGCCACAGTGGAGGAAGGGAGTAAACCTGACTCCACCCTTCCTCGTGCCATCATCCTGGAACTGAGTCCAGTCAACTTCCTGGATACCGTGGGCGTCAAGACTCTACGCAATGTGAGTCATCTGTATGCACTGATATCCATCTTACTCAACCTTTTAACCCGTTCTGCCAGTTTACCTCGCTCTTTCTCTCCCTCTATCTCTCTCTATGTTCTCTGATAAAATGCAAAAATGCGATGTTGCCAAAATGAGAGACACAATTCAAGCAAAATGAATGGAGCAGTCTCTTTCTCGCTCTCTCTGACCTGACCTTTGACCTCTCTGGTGCTGCTTCAGATCCAAAGAGACTACGGTGATATCGGTGTAGAGGTAGTCCTGTGTGGATGTCAGAGTGAGTGTTACATTTTCCATGTACTATTAGCAAAACCTCCAATGCTAAACATCCAGCACTGTAACATACATACCCTGGGTGCTGCAAATAGAGGGTGTTCCTGTAGTTCGGGGCGGCAGTGTAGCCTAGTGGTTAGAGCGTTGGACTAGTAACCGGAAGGTTGCGAGTTCAAACACCCGAGCTGTAAAGGTACAAATCTGTCGTTCTGCCCCTGAACAGGCAGTTAACCCACTGTTCCCAGGCCGTCATTGAAAATAAGAATATGTTCTTAACTGACTTGCCTGGTTAAATAAAGGTTCAATTAAAATTAAAAGTTGTTTCTGTGTTTCCCATCATGTTTTAAGAGTTATTTGTTGCATTCTCTTAGGTCTTGCTTAGCATTACTGATTATACAGGCAAAAATCACTAAAGTGGCCAATGTTTATGTAGTTAATGTTGATTAACCATAATTATGAATGTTTGATCACATCACTCACTACTCTCTCCCCATCCATTCCTCCTCCTGTCTCTCTCTCGCTCTCTCTCTTTCTGTAGCTGGTGTTGTTGAGAACCTGGAAAGTGGAGGGTTCTTCAGTGAGAAAGTCAGCAAAGCATGTCTCTTCTCCTCAATCCACGATGCAGTGCTTCACTGTCAGACAGACAGGGCCAAGATGAACAAAGATGACGAGGTGAAACATACTAACACACACGGGCACGACACGGGCACGACACGGGCACGACACGGGCACGAACACACAAGCATGTCTACACAAATATACACACACACACAAACACACTCACATTATTTTACTAAAATAATGTGAACCTGTTTATATTGTTTATTCACACAAATGGTTATTTTCAAACATTTGTTTTTGTGGGGTTTAGGTGTTGGTTGCTGGCAGCTGTGTTTTAGCATCTAGTTGCACGTGTGACTCTTCTACAGCTCCACAGGGAGATTGTCTGTGGTACTGGTCAGGGAACACACACTACAGTCAGGGAACACACACTACAGTCAGGGAACACACACTACAGTCAGGGAACACACACTACAGTCAGGGAACACACACTACAGTCAGGGAACACACACTACAGTCAGGGAACACACACTACAGTCAGGGAACACACACTACAGTCAGGGAACACACACTACAGCCAGGGAACACACACTACAGTCAGGGAGCACACACTACAGTCAGGGAGCACACACTACAGTCAGGGAACACACACTACAGTCAGGGAACACACACTACAGTCAGGGAACACACACTACAGTCAGGGAACACACACTACAGTCAGGGAACACACACTACAGTCAGGGAACACACACTACAGTCAGGGAACACACACTACAGTCAGGGAACACACACTACAGTCAGGGAACACACACTACAGTCAGGGAACACACACTACAGTCAGGGAATGTTTTACCAGTGATTAGGCAGGTTATACTGATAGATCCTGAAAAGCCTTCTCTGAAAGCGTCAAGCGGCGTTTGGAATACAAAGCCTCTGACCTAAGCCTCTCTGAAGCATTGTGCAGAGACTATGTTATGAAACTGCCGAGGGTGGTGGCTGTGTGGAAACAGGAAGTGCCATTAACTTCACAAGATCTTCCTCTCAAACCAACAAACTCAGTCTGCTGACATTATGTGCAGGGTGGCCCCAAACATCTGTGTGACTATACAAGAGTGGTCCACAATGTACGTGACCCTGAGTGGAGCTTTTTTCCTTTAGTTTTAGATTGTAGTTGTTAACTATTTATAACCCAACCAGCCGTGGAATTAACACTGTCCTCTCCTCGTTTCTCCCCACTCTCTCTCTCTCTCTTTCTCTCTCGCTCTCCCTCGCCTGTCTTTCTCTATCTCTCTCTCTGCTCTCTAGGAAATGCAAGCGACTCATTTCTGAATACTGAGGGTAATGGAGGCATCTTACTGTATGGGACTTGGGTACTTATTAAAAAGTTCAGAATACTTGACATTCATATTATGTCCACATAGTTTGACACAGAAAGAAAGTATGAAAGAAAGAAAGTATCAAAACGAGACACAGATACAAACACTTCAACGAGACACACAAACCTTGACAACCCCAG
Organism: Oncorhynchus gorbuscha; assembly: GCF_021184085.1. Taxonomy (NCBI): domain Eukaryota; kingdom Metazoa; phylum Chordata; class Actinopteri; order Salmoniformes; family Salmonidae; genus Oncorhynchus; species Oncorhynchus gorbuscha. Next base: position 25,364,124 of record NC_060182.1, on the reverse strand, counting down.
ATGAATGTTAGCCTTGTACTCCATGCAATGTGCCAAGGATGTACATTGAAACAGAATAGTATTATTCTAAGACCTTCCTATAAGCAAATAGATACACACCTTTGGGGAAACTTTTATATTGAAATATATTTACATTTTCTGTGCTAAATAAACTATTGTATATGTATTGTTTAAATTGTTAACAAATAAAAAAACATCTAAAAACATGTTTCTCTTCATACCTAACTTTATATTTGTTGTAGGAAGAATAGTGTTAGTTATCTGTTGTGATTGTCAACATACATGTTTGATTCTATATTGCAGAGATGCATTGTGTTCAGAGTCATGTCTATATCAGTTCATTGTCAAATGTTCAAATGTCAATCAAAATAATGACTTGATGTTCAATAGTATCTGCATGTGTCATATAATCTTCATTTACTGATGTAGCTAAGCTTGTGCTCAGGATGCAGAGCATGATGTATAGGTAAGCTGTTATCTCACGTTCTACCACCCAAGGCAGTGTTCAGAGTGTCAACAACATATGCTGCCTATATCTCTTAAAGGCACAGGCAGGAGAGAGTGTTAGAAAAGACTATATGATACCGAGAGACTGAGAAACCGCTTCTGTCACCAGGCCATTAGACTGTTAAACAGCCATCACTAGCATGGTACCTTCCCGGTACTCTGCCCTGCACCTTAAGACTAATGCCCCATGTATAGAGAGATATTGAACACTGGCCACTTCATATACACTTCATATACTGTTTACTCACTGTGTATGTACAGTTGAAGTTGGAAGTTTACATATACTTAGGTTGGAGTCATTAAAATTTGTTTTTCCAACCACTGCACAAATGTCTTGTTAACAAACTATAGTTTTGGCAAGTCGGTGAGGACATCTACTTTGTGCATGACAAGTCATTTTTCCAACAGTTGTTTACAGACAGATTATTTCACTTATAATTCACTGTATCACAATTACAGTGGGTCAGATGTTTACATACGCTAAGTTGACTGTGCCTTTAAACAGCTTGGAAAATTCCAGAAAATTGTGTCATGGCGTTAGAAGCTTCTGATAGCCTAATTGGCATCATTTGAGTCAATTGGAGGTGTACCTGTGGATGTATTTTTAAGGCCTAACTTCAAACTCTTGATGATGAAATAACACATATGGAATCATGGAGTAACCAAGCAATTGGTAAACAAATCAAAATATATTTTATATTTTTCAAAGGAGCCAACCTTTGCCTTGACGACAGCTTTGCACACTCTTGGCATTCTCTCAACCAGCTTCATAAGGTTGTTACCTGGAATGCATTTCAATTAACAGGTGTGCCTTGTTAAAAGTTAATTTGTGGAATTTCTTAACTTTTTAATGCGTTGGAGCCAATCAGTTGTGTTGTGAAAAGGTAGTAGTATACAGAAGACAGCCCTATTTGGTAAAAGACCAACTCCATATTATGGCAAGAACAGCTCAAATAAGAAAAGAGAAACGACAGTCCATCATTACTTTAACTTGTCATGCACTAATTTATTCGGGTGCGACAATATCACTCATCTCTCAAACATTGTTTGATGATCTTAAAAGGGCTTTGAAGCCAACTAAACGTTGGTTAAAAGTGGAACGATGCGACATTACACTTCGAGGGGTCACTCAGAGTACCTGGTCTCTCACATTGAGAGTCATGCTGAAACTATACTTCAAGGACATATCGCTCGTTCACCCTGTGTATGTTACCAGCCTCGAAACTGTAACCCTGCTACTTGGAGTAGACTTGATGGATCGATTACTCCCATGGATGGATTGGAAAACCAAACAGGTATCGTCACAGGCTACAGTACCTTCTCCACTGACCACACTGTCCTCCCCTAACGCTAGCTGCAACGCAGTCATTCACGAGGGGTATCTGTCGAAAGCACCCCTTGGGAAAAAGACATTTAGAAACCTCTTGGTGCAGAATCCGATCCAAGGAGATATTACGATATCTCGACACATTCCATCAGCCAACTTGATTGACCATTCTTTTCATGATTTCGAGCCAGCTGTCTCTGTGAAAAATAAGCAACTTCCCTCCCATGATACACCTTCCGCTTTGTTGGGGACTGTCACCGCTTACAATGACACTAATGGCGTCAGTCCAGCAACTGACTCCTACTTGTGAAACACTGCGATATCACAGACCGATATCCTCGTCTCAGTTCGCAGGTACTGAAGAGTTTGCCACACGCGGATGCGGTGGGGACTGACATGCCTCAACAGCCACTGAGCGTTTTGAAGCACAAACACCAGGAGATTTGGTTGAAAGGATACAGCCATTCTCATAACGCGGCCGCTGACAACTCGTACATAGGGTCCGACCTTTTCGGTTGCGCCTCAGACACCAACACCACCCGCTGGTGGGGGGGTCTGGAGACACAAAGGGGGGGAATAGTAGCCCAGACCCATGATGAGCCTCATCAAGGCCAGTGGGGGGGTCGAGACTACGGACAACACCGTACAAGGCCGCCAGAGCATAAATCAAATCTAGTTGTAAACTCCCCTATGAGAACAGTGAGGAGCAGACAGGCCCCTAGACGGGGATTATCTTAGAACACATCTAAGATAGTACTGAGGTGTTCCACACTGGTCGTAAAGGAAGTCCAGTGGACTTGTCCACCTCCAAAACAAATGGCAACAATAATCAGTCCTTGCCATGTGTTCAACTACAATACAACTAGTACAATGCTCCAATCATGTGTTCCAGTAGTATAATATTTCAGAATAAATCGGTTGGATAACTGGTCCCTTTGAGCACCAGTACCAATACCAGCAACAGTCAGTCTAGCTACAATCAGTAAGAAGGTTAGAGACCTAACCAATCAAATTACCCTTGATGATAGCAACATAGGAGTCACTCAGAGTGCAACATGTGGAAGGGAATCTCCAGTGCACTCTTCCAATGGTTAACACACGTCACTAATGCGTGTGTTAACACCACCTACGACTGGTCCAATACGTAAAGAGTACTTCCGTCGTGAGGTTAGCTCCTCCGTGGATAACATAGCTATGACTTGTAGTAAAAACTACTACAGACTCCCTTGACACCAATTCTGACTGACCTCCAGGCATTGACCTGAAAATTACCTGACAAACGTCAGACTCATTCTGAACAAGTTGTAATCTGCCAGGATACTTGGTTTTCTTCCCTTGACATGCGTGCTTGTGTAAGCATAAACACACATGCACAACGGAACATCCAATTAGCATTTATGCTAAGATCACTTAAGGGTCCAAGCAAAATACCAGCCTTAGTAAAGTTGAACATTTACTTCTAGGCCTTGGACTCTACAGCACTCACCAGTTTTCTTCCCAGAAGTCCATAGGTCATCCCAGTAGACTACCCAAAACTAGTGCCTTACAGCTGTAAACATATCATATAGTTATCAACTTAGGATAGTGTCTAAGCAACACACCAAGTAGGAAAACCCTAGATATGGCATTAGAGACAATGCCATGATAGTCATTTTGCCAGAACATTGGACATATATAGAATACAGTCCAATTAGATGATTTTTGTGTGAGAACTATATTTTGTATATATTTTGTTTATGCTTTCATTCCTTTTCGGTTCAGTTCCTTTGACACTTAGGTAGTGATAGGGCCATAAACAAAGTCCCCATACAACCATGACTTAGTGCCACAACGCTGCTCATTAGGGAATGAATGTAATTATATATATTTCATGAGTGGGTGTGCGTTGTTAACATCTGCCTAAGTTACTGCCCAGATCTTCCAGTCTGGACGACGACCAGATGACGGGTCCGGAAAGGCGACCCCAAATCCGGACACCCACGGCCCATCCTTGTGGCAGCATGCCCGCTGTCAGGGAGCCTACCAAGTTAAACCACCAGAGGGGGGGGTCCCTATCCAGACACCCACGGCCCATCCTTGTGGCAGCATGCCCGCTGTCAGGGAGCCTACCAAGTTAAACCACCAGAGGGGGGGGTCCCTATCCAGACACCCACGGCCCATCATTGTGGCGGCATGTCCTCTGTCAGGGAGCCTACCAAAGTAAACCACCAGAGGGGGGGGGGGGTCCCTATCCAGACACCCACGGCCCATCATTGTGGCGGCATGCCCGCTGTCAGGGAGCCTACCAAGGTAAACCACCAGAGGGGGGGTCCCTATCCAGACACCCACGGCCCATCATTGTGGCGGCATGCCCGCTGTCAGGGAACCTACCAAGGTAAACCACCAGAGGGGGGGTCCCTATCCAGACACCCACGGCCCATCCTTGTGGCGGCATGCCCGCCACAATGTGATTTGATGTCATGTTTCTGGATCATAATGCATTAGTCTACAATGTCCAAACCCAGATCCATGTACAACATTCCAGGGCATCACAGTAACAATACTTATCCTTTCTGTACCTTAATGTTTTTCTTAAATTCTTAGTATGTAACTTAGTATGTAACTTACCTGTTATTATTTCAAGGGCACTCTCTCTCTCTGTACATGTGTGTGTGGGTTTGTGTGTACATGCGTGTGCGCATGCATGCACGTGTGTATCTGTGTGTGTGAGAAAGAGAGTGACCATTAGATTTTCATAGAATAAAAGCTGAAAATCTAATGATCCACAGTTGCATCTATAATTGGAACTGGCCAAATCCAGTATTTCAACATGAACATTTAATAACAAACGGATGGGTTTATTCTGGGCCTCTCCATCACCTATTCTCTGAGAGAGAGAGAGAGAGAGAGAGAGAGAGAGAGAGAGAGAGAGAGAGAGAGAGAGAGAGAGAGAGAGAGAGAGAGAGAGAGAGAGAGAGAGAGAGAGAGAGAGAGAGAGAGAGAGAGAGAGAGAGAGAGAGAGAGAGAGAGAGAGAGAGAGAGAGAGAGAGAGAGAGAGAGAGAGAATGGGAAAGACAGAACGACAGAGAGAGAGAGAGAGAGAGAGAGAGAGAGAGAGAGAGAGAGGGAGAAAAAAAAACATTTTGGTCTAGTATGTGAAGCTCCATTCGCCTGCTGGAAATGGGTTTCAGTCAGTGTGTGTATTTGGGGTTTCCTCTCGCACGCATTATCTACAAGCAGCCACGCAACTTCACCCAAAAGAGCTGAAAAGAAAGAGAGAGCCGTGTGAAAGGAACCAGAAACCTGACAGACCTTTCAGGACATAAGGTTGGTCAACTTTTTTTGCCAGTCATCATCATTATAAAAACAAGACCTCAAGCATTGTTTCCATTTCTTGCTGTTATCTCAGCCAAGAGTTTACTGTCCACCTCTGAATATTGAATTCTATTCAACAGATACAATGTTGCTACTAATAATAATGTAACAAATGTGACAGGTATGCCATTTAAATCACAAAAATGTCACGTTTGGCTACATTGTTATAAGTAGAAAAATGTGATATGTTGAAACATTGGACTGTGGATCCACACAGGCTATCAAAAATAACATCAGAGTATTTCTAGACTTTCTGGCTATATGTATCGCTTGTGTATGCTATTTGACCCCACTCTCGACAGTGCCAAAACTAGTAGTGTTGTCGACAGTGTCCCCTCATGTCCCTTGAGACTGTGGCCGATCTATTTATAGCTTATCAGAAGCACTATCATCAATAGTTAATTGACCCAGGCGCACATTCGTTATTTATATTTTTGGTTTCACAAGCCTACATCAACTTGATATATGTTATTATTAAAATGTTGTAGTCAAACTAGACCTCAGGAAATAGCGCGGTTTATTTTTACTGACAGCCTCTTTTGCACGACATTCATATTCTGTAGCCTACATTCAGTCACCTTGACTGCACTGTAGCCTATTGTCAGTGCTGGACTTGGACTGAAATAGGTGCTGGTACTAATTTTGGGTGCTGGTACTGTTTATATTTAGGTGCAGGAGCTCCACAATACTTTTGAGTTAATATTCTATACGAGGAACAGGAGCTCAAGCAGTAGAACATTTGAGGTGCTGGTACTGAGCTGAGGTGAGCGTCTGCCCAAGTCAAGAACTCCCTATTGTTACTGTAACATAAGAATATATTGCTATCCATTTAATGTGCACTTGCCATAAAAGTCAGCTGCTGAGCGTGAAGGGGAGGGGATGTGGTGAAGCGTGACCACAGTCGCCCGGGGAGAGGCGAGTTGAACATAGGCTTACGCTTCCGTGACGTAGATCGCTTGTATTGAATTGAAAAAAATATTTCTAAACTGCGGAATCGCTTGCTGCTGACCACGAGCCAGCCAGCAAATTAATGAAAAATAGCGAACAATGAACGTCTTGGTCACGTGCTTGTTTTTCGCCGGTCTGTCCTACCTGTATAGCACCGACCTAATATCTGTGCTCCGTGTTTATGTTGCAGAGTGGGTCCTCGGCGCCTCCATGCCGGAACCAGGAGCTCCGCGGCGGACTCCGCAAGGTGTCCCCTACGCCGACTTGCAGCACATCGTCAACGCCGACGGACAGCACTTGTTCTGCCGCTACTGGGAGCCAGAGGGCCCCCCAAGGTCAGTGGAAGAAATGTGATGTCATGTGTAAAACGAGGTATAATCCATAAAAGAGCGTGGATGATCGAAGACAAGGACATTGCTTTCGTCACCTGCCACGTCCGGAGGTTGTGCGTGCATTTTTGAAATGATTAACAATGCCTTCATTATTTAATAGAACGTCAACTGCTATGTATCCTATGTGTCCTATAGTAAAAGGTAACATTTTACACAGAGATAATACCTTTTTGAGGCTACACCAGCCTGTTAGAGACGGTCAGACTCAAATAAGATACAACACAACGTTTTCAATACAGTAGGTTATTATGCACCTGTCCTGGGTCCCTGCCCCTCACCCCATAACAGACTCTAATACATCAGAGACAGAGAGTTGGGCCTGGAAACAGAGGCACACAACGTCTGGACTGTAGTCAAGCTAGTGTCACACCAAACCATGGAGCTTGCAGTAGCCTACCACTGACTCATGATAGCTCTGTGGTCTCACTTCTCTATAAACATGTGAGCATGTTCCTTGTTTGTGGGCGGACTGAGAATCTGTCTCGGATCACACACACAGCTCCTGTCATATAGGCCAGGCTACAGAATGTAACTCCTAGTGTATGAACCCAATTCAATCAACATTACAGTCAGTGTAGACAGGGTGCAGGCTAGTCCAATGGCACAGTACAGTAAGTACAGTACACCCACATATAATAATAATATAATAATAATATCTCACATCTCACACAACAACAACCATTTACATGCCTGCACTGCGGTCTAGCAACGGTTACTGCAGCAACCATTCATCCTCCTCAGTAGCACAGTCTTACTACAGACGCACTGTTACTATGGTTACCACCAGGTCCCTAGAATACTGCTAATTGAATAATTTCTACTGACAGTAGTGTGGGTCAGTTTATAGTAGAGCACTGTTTGTTTAGCACATGCTATTCTTTAGACTGGAGGCTAGTATTTGGCATCTCATATGGGGGTGGGAAAATCAGAGAGAAACATATTTTAGGGCTTTCTGTTCATGTGGTGGCATCATTTATAAAAATGACCGTTTTGGTGTAAATCTCTACAAGCTATGGATTCTCCCCTTTATGATTTTGTGAGAACCAGCCCCTCAGGTTTTAAAGGTTGGATTAAAATAAAATAAATGCTTGTTTAAAAATGTGTTGTGACATCAACTGCATGCCATTTCTGCCATACATGTCCATTGATGGAATCACTAACTGGGCATATAGAGTGCAAAGGCATCTGTGTGTTTCCCATCCGGAACAGTCCGTGCATACATTATGACATTCTGGGAAGTTTTTGTTGGTTTTGGTCTTTGGCAAGTGTTTTGGTGGGGGGGGGGGGGCTGTTCGTGCACAACATTTTGTTTTCTCGACAAGCTGAAGTTCGGAGCCGAAGTCTACGCCCCTTTGTCGGTCATTGGTCAACCGTAGAGATTCTTCAATGAAGTGTTTGTTGTCATTCAAAGATAGACGACTCGTTTTCATGCATTTTTCTACTTGAGAAATACTGCTAAACCTTACCCCAACATTAAACCTAACCCTAACTCCCTAACCTAACCAATATCCCTAATAATAAAGCTAACCCCTAAGCCTAAAATAGCCTTTTTACAAGTGAGGACCGGCAAAATGTCCTCGCTTCTCTGAATTTTTGTTGGTTTGCTATTCTTGCTATTATTCTTTACCAAACAAGGCTGACTTGAATGTTTGTCTTATTGCTTTTAGTCTCTCTCACTACTCACTGACACACACCTACCAAGACGTGCTCATTTGGCTGTTCTGGTTGTAGCTGTATTCACTGTGGTGTCCCCAGCCCTGTCTCACACAGTCTGCAGTCAGGTCTATGGCCCTGGAGTGTTGAGCAGCTTAGTCCCTTGATCTGATTAAGATGCCAGTGTTCAGGCCCTGGCCCATTTACAACCTCTCCCTACCTCGACTACACACGTGCAGCTTGATATGCCATAGAGATTGACCAGTCTTATTGTGTTTGAGTGAATGAATCTATTCATGGTGGATATCAGTCCATGTGCCATGAAACAGAGTTCAGTCTGCATCTCATAAAGAGGATTATCGTCTTGGCTTGTTTCATGCTGCGGGAAAACTTGATGTTCTTTCAGGCTAGAGGCAGCATTTGATAAGCTTGGTTCAAAGCCACATTCTGGGAGACAAGTGGGTTTCAAATTCCTTGGAGAGATTGAGGAAGGGACAGACTTGACTCCGTACTACCATTCTCAAGACACTTAATATACTGAGATTAGCTCTATAGAAGTCCTACTGTCCCATGTGTGTTGGGAACATTATGTTCACACAAAGGCACGCTTTGAGAAACTCCTTCTTAGCCAACAAGTACATGTGAAGCTCGAGCCAGCCGGAGGCCCTCAAATAAGAATGAGAGAGAGAAACTGCAACAGAGATACTAATGAAGTTTAATGAAAAGCCACTCTCACTCTTCCTTTCACATCTCCTTCTCTGAGCATATTCAGGCTAATTGCCATTGACTGAGAGCTTCACTCAGTTTTGCAAACTGGTTATAAGCAGGAACGAAAGCAGCATTGGCAAGCTGGGTTGGCTCCCCGCTCTTTCTGTTGGCTATGTGTCTGTTTTTGGAGATTAGTCCACTGTCTGTTTCCACTTAACTCTGCTGCTCTGTGGGCAGACAAGGGTGTGTGGTGGTTCTGATAGCTGCTAAACACTGGAGGATGTGACATGTTTCATTCTGATGAAACCCTTGATGGTGACCACAAGGATGTTGTTCATGTGTGCCTATGTGCCTATGTGCCTATGTGCCTATGTGCCTATGTGCCTATGTGCCTATGTGCCTATGTGCCTATGTGCCTATGTGCCTATGTGCCTATGTGCATGTAATGTGACTGACTTCTCCTTCCCCATTTCTTGCAGGGCTCTGGTGTTCGTGGCCCATGGGGCAGGGGAGCATTGTGGGCCTTATGATGAGATCGGCCAGACCCTGAAGGAACAGTCTCTGCTTGTCTTTGCACACGACCATGGTGAGTTAAACACCCTGCAGCCCCTCTTACAGAGCCACAGGGGTACCATCCCCCATTTTTTAAATTTAAATTTAAAAACCAATGCATGTCTTTTATTCACACTCTACTTGCAAAATTTGACAGTTACATAAGTTATTGAAGCGGGGTTGTAAATAAATGTAAATATATATATATAAAAAATATTTAATAAATAATAATAAATAAATAAATAAAAAGAGTTCTTAACAGGACATGTTTTTTTATTACTATATATATATAGTACTTGTCCAAAGTTTGGACACACCTACTCATTCAAGGTTTTTCTTTATTTTTACTATTTTCTACAGTGTAGAATAATAGTGAAGACATCACAACTATGAAATAACACATATGGAATCATGTAATAACCAAAAAAGTGTTAAACAATCAAAAAGTAGCCACCCTTTGCCTTGATGACAGCTTTGCACACTCTGCATTTTCTCAACCAGTTTCATGAGGTAGTCACCTGGAATGCATTTCAGTTAACAGGGATGTTTGACACAGACGAGCAAGGACAGACACACACACCCTTCACTGCTATTTCCGGCACTGTTAATTTGTGGAATTTCTTTCCTTCTTAATGCGTTTTAGCCAATCCGTTGTGTTGTGACAAGGTAGGGGTGGTATACAGAAGATAGCCCTATTTGGTAAAAGACCAAGTCCATATTATGGCAAGAACAGCTCAAAATAAGCAAAGAGAAACGACAGTCCATCATTACTTTAAGACATGAAGAAAATGTCAAGACCTTTGAAAGTTTTTTCAAGTGCAGTCGCAAAACCATCAAGCACTATGATGAAACTGGCTCTCATGAGGACCTCCACAGGAAAGGAAGACCCAGAGTAACATTTTCTGCAGAGGATAAGTTCATTAGAGTTACCAGCCTCAGATTGAAGCCAAATAAATGCTTCACAGAGACGCATCTCAACATCAATTGTTCAGAGGAGACTGCTTGAATCAGGTCTTCATGGTCGAATTGTTGCAAAAAAAAAACACGACTAAGGACACCACTAAGAAGAAGAGACTTGCTTGGGCCAAGAAACACGAGCAATGAACATTAGACCGGTGGAAATCTGTCCTTTGGTCTGATGAGTCCAAATTTGAGATTTTTGGTTCCAACCGTCGTGTCTTTATGAGACGCAGAGTAGTTGAACGGATCTCTGCATGTGTGGTTCCCACCGTGTAGCATGAAGGAGGAGGTGTGATGGTGTGGGGGTGCTTTGCTGGTGACAATGTCTGTGATTTAATTTTATTTATTTATTTAAATTCAATGCACACTTAACCAGCATGGCTACCACAGCATTCTGCAGCGATACGCCATCACATCTGGTTTGGGGTTAGTGGGACTATCATTTGTTTTACAACAGGACAATGACCCAAAACACACCTTCAGGCTGTGTAAGGGCTATTTGACCAAGAAAGAGAGTGATGGAGTGCTGCATCAGATGACCTGGCCTCCATAATCACCTGACCTCAATCCAATTGAGATAGTTTGGGTTGAGTTGGACCACAGAGTGAAGGAAAAGCAGCCAACAAATGCTCAGCATATGTGGGAACTCCTTCAATACTGTTGGAAAAGCATTCTAGGTGAAGCTGGTTGAGAGAATTCCAAGAGTATGCAAAGCTCTCATCAAGGCAAAGGGTGGCTACTTTGAAGAATCTAAAATATATTTAGATTTGTTTACACTTTTTTGTTCACTACATGATTCCATGTGTGTTATTTCACAGTGTTGATGTCGTCACTATTATTCTACAATGTAGAAAATAGTAAAAATAAAGAAAAACCCTTGAATGAGTAGCTGTGTCCAAACTGTGTGTGTGTGTGTATTATGGTAGCCACTATTTGTCAGCAGTGGTGTGCTGCTGCTGAATGTATATAGGGCACTGGCTTCATTGGCTCAGAGCAAAGTGTTCGCTCTCCCTCTTTTCTGCACAGAGAGTAATGAGGGGGAGAGTGGGCAATTTATTCCCCTCTTGTCTCTGTAACTCAGTAGTTTCTCTCGTCTCATCTCGTGTCTCTCTCCCTCCATCAGTTGGCCATGGCCAGAGTGAAGGAGACAGGATGAATATTAAGGACTTCCAGGTGTTTGTCAGAGACTCCCTCCAGCACATTGACCTGATGAAGGGACGACACCCTGACCTGCCAATCTTCATCATTGGACATTCTATGGTGCGGTACCCTCTTTAGTCTCCTCCCTCACCAAACATTGAGGCTGTATTATTGCCAGGGGCTATGGTATGTTTACCTCTCAGTACAATACAGGACAAACTGTTTTTCTCAGAGGTCATAGGGCCAGGGTTACCTTAAGGCTATATCCATCACACAAACATTAGACAAGGCCTGCATTCAACACCCCCTACACTCGGTGTGACTCAAATGACCACAGATGCTCTGACATCACAGCTGACGTGTATGACATCATTTATTCTACACACTCTTGGGAGATGGTGTCCTTTGAGAGTCTAGCTTTGTAAGAACCAATAGTGACAAGTCAGGCTTTCAAAATGATTTACCATATTTAGCATTAGAGGCCTCGTTTCCCTTCCGTGCTGCTCTTTCCTGTCTATGTTTGCTTGTTCTGCTGTTCTTGTTCTGCTGTTCTATGACTGAACTCTGCTTCTGTGACGTAAAGCCCACGAACAATGGAAACCACCTGTAGCCTATTGGTCAAGATCCTCATTGTTATAGCAATCCTTTAGATTCCCTCATGTACCACCAGCCATGCACATATAGACAGCCTTCCCCTGGGTTTGACCTGCTGTTATAATTCGAGTACTTTGTCTCACTATGCCTGGAATGTAGGCAATTTTAGTAGAGTAAATGTTTAGAACGTCTGAACGTAAACATTTAAACTGGATGTTTTAATGGGAAGTTAATGTGATGGAAAAGCCTGTGGAGTGAGGTAAGACTTGGCATTTTACAGGCATGTGGGCCGGCTTCCCGGACACAGATGATGCTTAGTCTAGGACTAAAAGGTATGCTCAATGGAGAAGCTCCATTTAAAGTCATTTTTAGTCCAGGACTAGGCTTAATCTGTGTCTGGGAAACCAGCCCCAAATTAATATGAAAAAGCAATGCTTAGAACCCATGTCTGATGCCTTGAGACTGTAATGTACGAGCAGC
>NC_060182.1:25341509-25344009 GCF_021184085.1 Oncorhynchus gorbuscha | reverse complement strand
CTGCAGAAATGTTTTGGTACCTTTCCCCAGATCTGTTCCTCGACACAATCCTGTCTCGGAGCTCTCCGGACAATTCTATCAACCTGTCATCTATAAGTCTTTGCTAGGTAAAGCTTCTCCTTATCTCAGCTCACTGGTCACGATAACACCCACCCGTAGCACGCACTCCAGCAGGTATATTTCACTGGTCATCCACAAAGCCAACACCCCCTTTGGCTGCCTCTCCTTCCATTTCTCTGCTGCCAATGACTGACTGGAACAAATTGCAAAAATCGCTGAAGCTGGAGACTTATATTTATTTCCCTCGCTAACTTTAAACATCAGCTAACCGATCGCTGCAGCTGTACATAGCCCATCTGTAAATAGCCCATCCAATCTACCTACCTCATCCCCATATTGTTTTCATTTACCTTTCTTCTCTTTTGCACTCCAGTATTTCTATTTGCACATCATCATCTGCACATCTATCACTCCGGTGTTAATTTAGCTAAATTGTAATTACTTGCTACTATGGCCTATTTATTAACAGGATGTACCTGAGCTCAATTTCGAGTCTCATAGCAAGGGGTCTGAATACTTATGTAAATAAGGTAAAAACCTGTTTTCGCTTTGTCATTATGGGTTATTGTGTGTAGATAGAAAAGGACATTGTTTTTATTTAATCCATTTTAGAATAAGGCTGTAACGTAACAAAATGTGGAAAAGGGGAAGGGGTCTGAATACTTTCTGAATGCACTGTATGTGCCATTTAGCAGATGCTTTTATCCAAAGCAACTTGGTCATGAGTGCATACTTTTTACCTCTGGGTGGTCCCGGGAATCAAACCCACTACCCAGCATTACAAGTGCCATGCTCTACCAACTGAGCTAAATTGTATGGTTATTACTAAATAGATCTAGCTATGTTCATGCTATATATGTGCTCTATTTAGAGGCTCACTCGATAGAGGCCCCCACTCATGAATATTCAAATGTCTGGGCAGACAAACACTGTTCAAACAAATTGGTCTCCCAGAAAAACATCAAGAATGATCTGTGCCAAATTGATTAATTGTAGAAAGCGGTTGTGCATCTCCTAATTAGTTTACCCTCGCTTATTTGATTTAAATCACAGAAGATGTCATAACTTCTCTTCCTTTTCCCCTTTCATTCAGGGTGGAGCCATTTCCATTCTGACGGCGTGTGAACGACCTAATGACTTTGCCGGTGTGGCTCTGATTGCTCCTATGGTCAAGATGAACCCAGAATCTGCCACACCCTTCAAGGTGGGTTTCACCCGTACAAATATGCTTTACTTGCTGCTCACCCACCATCCTCCCAATAACTTGAACGAGGATGTCCGTTCTGGGATATCTAGTTCTATGGTTTCACCTGCACCCAGTCCCTTCTCATTTAGCGGGTCACCAATGTCTACAGATCCATACAACTCAGTACCATACCGTTTGTTTTTACAACTACTTAACCACTGACCAGAGCTGTATTAGTTCCCTACATTCCTTTGTAATCACTGGGGATTTCCTTATTTGTTGTCTACAGGTGTTCCTGGCTAAAGTCCTAAATCACATGGTGCCTAGTCTCTCTCTGGGCTCTATTGAGTCTAAATGGGTTTCACGGGACCAAAAACAGGTTAGACTGATCTATGGAGTGTGTGTGTGTGTGCATGCTTGCGTGTGTGTACATACATCCGTGCGCAAATACATGAAGCAGATGTTTAGGATGTAGAAGTTAGAGTTAAAGAGTTGATTTAGTCGCAAAGGACAACGTGATTGAATGAAGAGAGTTGGAGATGAGGCTGGATAGGAGCCCATATGTCTGGGTTTGTGTGTTGTGTATGTTTTGCCGTTTCAAAGGCTGCTCCACAATAGAGTCTTGACTGAGATCCAGGCCTAGGGATTTGTCACGTCGTCCAGTTCTCTGTTTACACCCAAAGTTACCCTTAAACAAGGGAAGCAACAGACAACAATGGTATCGGGCTCTCACCCTTCCCTCCTTTCACAACCTGTTATGTTGAGGAAATGCACTTATCACAACAAAGGCAGGTGCAGGTCTGGTGTCAAGCTTCTAGACAGAAAATAGGTTCTCCATTTTCTTATTATTCAAAGCACCGGGATATGGCCTGAGATAAACTACAGCAGTGAGTGTTATATACTGGACACAATGTATTCAGGCCAGATCTTGTAGAGTAGTATTTGCATCATGTGTCAATATTGAGAACGCCAAGTACCCCACAGGCTATCAGTGAACGTCTAGAGGAAATCAAACATGCTCAGTGGTCACTCAACGGTCCCTTCCTTTACCCTGCAGGTTGAGGCGTATGACAATGACGAGTTGAACTATCACGGTGGGCTGCGTGTGTCATTTGGCATGCAGCTGATGGGCGCGGTGGCGCGGATCGAGAGGGAGGTCCCTGCCATCACCTGGCCCTTCCTGCTTCTCCATGGTGACGACGACAAGCTGTGTGACATTAGAGGGTCCCAGATGATGTTTGACATGGCCCAGAG